>NC_031996.1:37416421-37423390 GCF_001879085.1 Nicotiana attenuata | reverse complement strand
AATTTAGAATTTCAAACTCAAGCCCTAATTTCTTACAATTTGGCTATATTCTCATGAATTTCAAGGATGATTCTACAATAAAATCATGTTTTTAACTCATAAAACTTACCTTCAATCGATCCCAGTTGAAACTCTCTTCAATCCCCGTCCAAAAGCTCTTAACAATGCCCAAAAATGGTGGAAAAATGGGTTGGGTTCGCGGATGAAATGTTTTAAAACATTCTGCCCAGGTCTGACCCCTCCTTCTTCGCGTTCGCGTACAGTATCTCGCGTTCGCGAAGGCCAATTTCCAGGCCCTTCGCGTTCGCGTAGCAAGTCTCGCATTCGCGTAGGCCAAATGCCCCCAGGCCCAATTTTCCTTCTACGCGTTCGCGGTTACTCTCCCGCGTTCGCGTAGCACCTTGACCCACTCCTTCGCGTTCGCAACTCCCCCTTCGCGTTCGCGAAGGCCAACATCACAGCCTCCCATTTTCCTCTTCGCGTTCGCGAGACTCCCCTCGCGTTCGCGAAGAAGGAAACCAGATACTAGCAACCAGCAGTCAACAAGTCCCAAAAATGACCCGTTGAGCATCCGAAACACACCTGAGGCCCCCGGTACCTCAACCAAAAACACCAACACATCCTATAACATCATTCAAACTTGTTCCAATCATAAAAACACCTCAAACAACACTAAAACCATCATTTCTCATCGAATTCAAGCCTAAATTCTTCCAAAACTTTCGAAACTCGCATCCAATCAAAAACCCAACCAAAACACCTCCGAATGACTTGAAATTTTGCACACACATCCCAAATCACCTAACGAAGCTACTGCAACTCTCGGAATTCCATTCCGACCCCCGGATCAAAATCTCACCTATCGACCGGAATTCGCCAAAATCCTAACTTTGTCAATTCAAGCCTAATTCTACTCCGGACCTCCAAAATCACTTTTTATTACACTCCTAAGTCACAAATCATCCCCCGAAGCTAACCGAATCATCGGAATTCATATCCGAGCCCTCTAACACAAAAGTCAACGTCCGGTTGACTTTTCCAACTTAAGCCTTCTTAAAAGAGACTGAGTGTCTCATTTCTTATCAAACCCAATCCAAATCAACTCCAACACATCTAATACTGATACTGAAACATAAGGAAATAGAAAATGGGGAAAACGGGACGGTAAAACACGTGACGACGGGTCGGGTTGTCACATTTATTGTCAACATTAAAGGAAATAATTTATTTCCTTGTTGATTTAAAATATTAATATTGTTCATCTCCAATTTTAAATATTTAACTATAATATAATTTCATCCACTAAAATTCTATTCCTATAGCCTGTAGGCGGAAGAATCAATTTGAAAAGGAGTTAAAAACGCAAAGAAACGCAAATCCTTTACTTCTTTCCCTTTCATTTCTTTTTCTTTATTTCCTTATTCTGAAAATTAATATTAGAAAAAATAAACATGGAAGGTTTTGTTACCTTCTTAGGGAAGTGTTTATATAAAGTAAAGTTTTAATTGATGTCAAAATGTAGAACTTTCTACATATGGAGAAAAGGAATATATTTTAAATCAAAATTTTAGTTGTTTTAGAACTCCTAAAAATTGGAAAAAAACTTAAATTACAATTTTGTCCTACATAAAATTACTTTTAGAGGGTAAAAAAGGCGAACGACATTTCGCTAAGGCCTTCGTGCTTTTAATATAGTATAGATAACCCCATATATAGCCGGTGATACAAACAAATAAAAATACAATATGATTCAAAAATAAATACTCCTTCCCCTTCAATTTACTTAAAACATTTTTCTTATTAGTCTGTTCCAAAAGAATTACGCATTTCTGTATTTGGAAATAATTTAACTTTAAATTTTTTATTTTACCCATTTTACATATAATGAGAAGTTCTTACACCCATGCAAATATCATGGCCCCACAAAGCTATTAGGATCATAAGTTTCAAAAGTTTTCTTTTTTGTTTTTAAATTTCGTGCCAAGTCAAACTATCTCATCTATATTTAAACTGAGCGAAGTCATACTATATAGAGTAATAACAAAAAAAAATATATTTAGCAATATCTTAATTTAAATTATAAAATTTATTATATTATTATCTCAACATAATAAATTCTCACATCAACATCAACTTCTACCAACCTAAAATTACACAGTGACAAATTAATATATACATACATGATAACTTATTAACAACCAATATATTCTAACTTTTGGGAGTTACCAACTTATAAAACAGCTGGATCATAATTTGCTCAATAATTTTGCTAGTCACCTCAATTTTAACCGCACAATTAGAGTCACATTATTTTTAACAATTTAAATGATACCTTTGGGATATAGTTAAGATTAATATATTATACTTAAATAAATGTTAACCTACTTTAAATATTTTTCTTCTACGATGCACATGTACTAATTGATCGGCCCCATCGGTTGCTCGATCAATTGACTCATACAATTTGAGAGAACATAAATATCAACAACGCGCTAAAAGTCATTGTCCATACCTGAGCCATTAGAGAAGAATCTATCCTCCCTTCTTATATATTTTAGCATAGCAACTGCTAGCACTAATAGAAAAAAAAATGTATGTATTGCTCCCAAACAATTGAGATATAAAATAAATTATAAAATATTGAATAATTAAATTTACCGTAAGGCAACACAATTGACATTTGTTTAGCCAATGTCTAAGTCGATTCTTAGTTAAACATTATCCCTAAGGTAGTTACGAAAGTTAAGTTTTGATCCAACAACTCGGTAATTATGATTATAGGTTCGAACCTAGATTTTTTAGTCTTATTTCTAGTAACACACACGTTTTTATTTTTTCTGTTGTTTTTGTTGTGAACTCAAATTTCGAAAAACTCTTTCTCATTATTTAGAACAATTTGCCTCACTCGTTGAGCCTCCTGTTTGCATTGGAATATTTATCAATTAATTCAAATTTAACTTTCTTTCCATTCAGATTCAAAAGAATCTTATTTACTATCTTTCTATTTAAATTTAAATAAATATCATGTCTTTCAATTTAAATTAAATACTATAACAAATATTGTCATAATTTTTCAAGTGGCTTTATATTAGCTTGCCACTTGGCTTAACCATAATGCACACTTGCTATATTGCCATGTGACTTTTTATTAGTTTATCGCGTTACTTAATGTCCTTACTCATTGCTCTACTTTTAGTATAACACAATGAATATAGTTTTGTATTACCCTAGAATTTAATTTAACTTTGTTCTTTTGTTTCGTAGCTCCAATTGTTTTGTTTAAATTTATCAATAATATTATTTTTTCTATTTAATTATTTTATTAAATAAATTTAAAGTGTATACCCCTTCACATTACTTCTATTCTCCTATGTATACATTATTTTCTATCATATAATTTTAATTATTTTTCACATTTTGTGTTGTATCAATGATATAAACATTATCGTATTATTTTTCTAATTCTTTTGAAAATATGCCAAAGTTTAAACGAAGAAGTTCTTTTATTATTTTCCATAAATCTACACTTTTAGTAATTATTATTTAGTATTATGTGCAATAAGCAATTAATTCTTTTCCTTTTGTTTTCGTATAGAGTTTTGACTTTAATTTTTTTTAACTTAAACTACATGACAATTTTGATTACATATTTATATTGTTACTTTGTTGCTTGGCATTATTTCATTGTAAATGTTTTAAATTTTAGGTTTATAAATTATGTTTTTAATTGCGTGATATTATACATATAATATGTTTTTTCTCATAATAATTCAAAAAGTTTTCTTATATCAAATTTAAATGTTTAATCCTTCTATATATTTACAATTATATTATTTTTTTACAAAAAAAAAAATCTCTATTTTTTGTTCTTGTCTATTGTTACTGTGTTACCCATTACTTAACATGGTTACATTATTACTTAACTTTTTATTAGCTTGTCACCTACTTTATATTCATATCTGCTACTTCTATTATAATATACTATAATGAATATGATTTTTCTTTCTCTTAAAATAATCTTTTTATTATTTATTTTCTTTATTTTATCACTTAAATTAATTCAAAGTATAAATTCTCTCACACTATCTTTATTCTCTTCTTTCTAAATTATTCTCTAGTAAGTATGATATTTTATTTAATTTTTTCATTTAGTTTTTTATTCAATAATAGACAAAAATAAAAGTGCATATGATCAAACTATATAGTACTTCACCAAAATATTACGGTATTTTTTTTATTAAACTTCTAGTAATTATTATTTTTGTTGAAGATTTTAGCCTGTAAAAAAAATTATTTTTATTGTATACTTGTTTCAAATTCAGAAAACTTAGTCTAAAACAAATATTTTGGATTATCCATTATGAAATAAATAAATTATTAAAAAGTATCCTTCAACTCATTAAAAAGTATTGAATTTTTAAAATAAATTAAAATTGCACATTAGATTACGGTATGTTATATTCTTCCCACTCGATATTAAAAAATGAATCCAAATACTATTGATATCAAAATTCTTTACTTTTCAAATAAAAAATTTTCAGTTAGCAAATATTAGTTACAGTAATTGAACTTTATTTTAAAAAAAAAAGAATTCTTATTTCAATTTAATTTTAATAAATGGAATTCCATATATAGTTCTTAAGTGATATTTCCTTATTTGACAATCTCCCATAAACTCTTTAAGATTGCCAAGTGGCTTTATAGTAGTTTGCCACTTGCCTTAACCACAATGCAAACTTTCTTGCTTTAATATATATAGATATAGATCTTCTATTCTAGGAAAATATTAGTTCATTCGTAGTACTATTTTATTGGTACTGTAGAATTAAGAAAATATATAATAGGTAATGTAGCTCTTGTTAATGAAAGGATAGGGGAGAAAACGTGGTAAAAGTATGTTACGTTGGTGGTTTTTTTAAGTGATTGATATAAGGAAAAAATTTAATTGATTTTAAAGTCCTAAATATTAAGATTTTCTACCTAGTTTAAATAAGGAAAGATTTAATACATAAAATATAGTAATTAATTTTCAAGTCCTAAATGCTAGGAAAATGATTTAAATGACTATTTTGTCTAATGCAAAATTAATTCTTAAAGGGCAAAAAAGGCAAACGACATTTCGCTAATGGCCTTCGTGCTTTTACGTATCCTTCAACTCATTAAAAAGTATTGAATTTTTTAAATAAATTAAAATTGCACATTAAATTACGGTTGGATATATTCTTCTCACTCGATATTAAAAAAGGAATCCAAATACTATTGACATCAAAATTCTTTACTTTCCAGATAAAAAATTTCAGTTAGAAAATATTAGTTACAGTGATTGAACTTTATTTTTAAAAAAAGAATTCTTATTTCAATTTAATTTTAATAAATGGAATTCCATATATAGTTCTTAAGTGATATTTCCTTATTTGACAATCTCTCACAAACTCTTTAAGATTGCCAAGTGGCTTTATAGTAGCTTGCCACTTGCCTTAACCACAATGCAAACTTTCTTGCTTTTTGCAGAAATGCAGGGTAAGGCTGCGTACAATAGACACTTGTTGTCCGGCCCTTTCCCGAACCTCGCGTTTAGCGAGATCTTAGTACACCGGTCTGCCCTTTGATAGAGTACCCAAAAAGTGAGATTGAAGGTATATATTTGTTCATTTATATCAATAGAGGACGGAAAAAAAGTAATAATACGTGAAGTTGTTACATGAAATTTAATATTCTTTGGTATCCTAACGAAAAAAGTGTGACTCTTTGATATGACGAAAATGTTCAATAAAGTGGTAAATATGTCAATTATAACCAATGCCAAAACATAAAGTCAACAAGAGAGGAAAGCAGATTTCATCCAACTTTTCGTTTGGGCACAAGTGCAGAGTCTGGTGCTGAGAAATAGGCCCATGTAAAGAGAAGCTCAGGGAATATCATATCCAAAGTGGCGCATTTCACTGAAGATCATATTAGCATATTCTTACAAAAAAGAAGAATATATCTAATTAAAAATGAATGTTGGCTATTATTTCTACCAGTAATTGTTTGAGCTATGGTTTGAGTAAAAATATTTTTACGGGCATCATATTTAATTGCTCACGTTTAACTTGTATTCACTTTTGAAAAAAAATCTAACTCGTATCAAAAGTACAAACAACTACATACCTTTTTCTCTTTCTTCTTCTTCTTCTTAGTTGTTGGGAAAACAAGGGTGACGGTCGATTTACATGGTATTTGTGAGCATGTTTTTAAGGTAGTTTATGGTGTTTTACAATAGTGAGTTATTGTGGCGCTCCTCTCTTAGCTATTGCTTAGGGTTTCTTCTTCTTCCTCCTCCTCATAATTGTAAAATGAATTTTTTAGATTCATTGTTGTTTTGATAAATTGATTATCAGGGTTTGATATTCATGATTTTGAAGTGTATTTTTAAACTTTGAGCTCATTTGGAGTAGATTTGGGTGTTGAATCATGTGTTGGATTGTTGAAATTCGACGAACAAGTTTCTGTATCTGGGCAATTTGCACTTCAAACTAAAATGTCTTAAGTGAATGCAAAAATTAGCTGCATTTCAGACTAATTAAGTTTTAATTACATCTTAAATGTAATTTTTGTACTTTAGGCTAAAAAAGTCTTAATTGCATGCAAAAATTAGCTGCAACTAAAACAACCTTAAGTGTAATTTTTGCACTTTAGAATAAAAAAACTTTAGTGCATGCAAAAATTAATCGTACTTTAGACTAAAATTTTCTTAAGTGCATCTCAAATTTGCAAATTCGGACGCGAATATTTTTAATTTCATATCCTCTAAATTTGAAATTGATCCTAAATCGGGTAAATTTATAATTTTGAGATTTTTACCTTCCTATACCATATATGAAACCTTATTATCCTCAATGTTTAAGGTTTGTGTTAATTATATTTCAGCATACCAAATTACCATTTATATACCATAATTAATTTAGAGGCATAATTAATTGGTCTTGG
>NC_031996.1:37408486-37416401 GCF_001879085.1 Nicotiana attenuata | reverse complement strand
ATACTACTATTACTACTAATTAACTACAATATATCTACTATTCTAGAATATGTCTTCTTCTTCTTCTTCTTCTTCTTCGAGTTTCAATCTGAAATTCAGTCAAAACCAAGTCTAATCTTCACCAAAACCCCTCAAAATTGAGATATAAACTCCTAAACATGTTCTGAATTATTTACAACAACACCCAATCCAAACAAATAATGATTTTTGAAAACCCAAATTTGAATTCAGAGCTTTCAAGCTTTTTAATGGCTATCAATGGTGGAAAATATATGGAAGAACAGATGAAGATGAAGATGAAGATGAAGAACAGAAATCTCCTTTCCGTTTCAATATTCTTCTCCTAAATCTGTTCAGAATATTCACGCCAAATCTGTTCAGAATATTCTTCTCCTAAAATTTAGCTCGCATAAATAGGAAGATACAACTGCTATTAATTAGCTTTTAATGATTGGTACAAAAACTGTAGAAATAATGTGGACTGGACGGGTAATTTAGAAATTATGCTGTGACGACCCAAAGGGTCATCACCGGATTTCTCTCTTTTCCGTGCTTCCGAGGCCTTGAAAACCTCATTTTTTTGCTTGCCTCGATTTACGTGCACAGTCCAGGAGCGTAGCCGGAAAGCTTATATGTTAAATTCTGTAAAAAAAAAATTCAAAATGTGGCTTTAAAATGATTAAAGTTGACTTTGGTCAACATTTTTGGTAAACTACCCGGACCCGTGATTTGACGGTCCCGGAGGGTCCGTAGAAAAATATGAGACTCGGGCATATGCCCGGAGACGAATTTTGAGGTCGAGAGCCCGAGAAATGAATTTTTCTGTGAAATTGTTTTTCTGAAATTATTAAGGAAAATGGAAATGAAAATTGATTAAAAGACTATGGTATCAGGCTCGTATTTTGGTTCCGACGCCCGGTACAAGTCTTAAATATGAGTTAAGCGCTTTCTGTAAAGTTTGGTCGAAATCGAACGTCATTTGACGTGTTTCGGACCTAAATATTTAAAATTTGAAGTTATGAAGTTTGAAATGAAAATGATGATCTTGAGGCTTGATTCAATGAATTTTGATGTTATTTTGGTGATTTGATCGCTCGAATAAGTTCGTAGGATGTTATTGAGTTAGTGTGTGTGATTGGTTAGGAGCCCCGAGGGCTCAGGAGTGAATTGGAGGTGGTTCGGGGTGTTTTTACACTTAGGAAATGTAGCAGGTTTTTGGTTTCAGCTGTTGCAGGTGTTTTATTCTACGCGTTCGTGTGGTCTCTTCCGCATTCGCGTAGCTTTAGCATTTCTTCATCGCATTTGCATCCCTCGCCTCGCGTTCGCGTAGAGTCATCTGACCTTGAGGGCTTAGCCCTTTTTCTTCTTCGCGTTCGCGGACACTTGACCGCGTTCGCGTAGCTTGCCAGACTCCCTTCACCGCGTTCGCGTTTCCCCTATCGCGTTCGCGTATAACAGTTCCTGGACCCCAGTAATTTCCTTCTACGTGTTCGCGTCTGTCTCCACGCGATCGCGATAGCTTACCCAGTTTACCCTTCGCGAACGCGACCCCTCTCCCGCGAACGCGAAGGGCAATTTTGCCCAGCGAATTTTTAAGTTAAAAATAGAACAGTAGCTCGGGATTTTAATAAAAATACACGAACTCCTTTCTTCTCCAAGCACTTAGGCGTCCATTGAAGCTTCCCCTTCATCAAAACTTCTTGGGTAAGCATTGTTCAACTTGTTTTCTTCAATTTCCTCTATTAATTACTAAATTCCTAGCCCTAAATCATGAAATCAAAGTAGAAATTAGGGGTTTTGGGTAGAGTTAGGCTTTTGAGAATTTTGGGTGATTCAACCTCAATTTGGGGTCGAATCTTAAAACAAATTATATATATTTGAACTCGTGGGGTTATGGGTGATTGGGTTTTGGTCCGAGCCTCGTGTTTGGACCATGTGGGACCGGTGTCGAATTTTGGTATTTTTGGAAGAATGCTAGGGACTTCATTTCTAGGCTATGGGATTTTGTTTTTGAGTCTTTATTGATATTATTGAATTAATTATGCCTAGATATCATTGTTTCGGAGTCGGATTGTAGAGGAAAGGCGGTATTTGAGGATTGATTGCTATTCTTTGGACCGAGGTAAGTGTTTGATCTAACTTTGGCTTGAGGGAATAGGATTAGAGTATTATTTGCTAATTGCTAAATGTTGAGTACGGTGTATAGGCATGATGACGAGTATATATACACCGGTGTCTAGCATGACCGTGAGTCCTTACTTGTGCTTATGTGGGATTCCGTAGTGACTTTTCCTTGTTTAATTGATGGATTCAATATAATGTGAACGATATGAAGAGAAAATATGATTTGTAAACTCCTTGGAGCGTTGGCTCGAATTATGACATGATTAGGACGTAGGAAATGAACGAAAGAGGAAGAGATGTAATTACTCCCTTGCCGGGACGAGTAAGTGATTGTTGTTGTTCCCTTGCCGGGATATTTAGGTTGTTAGTTGTACCCTTTCCGGGTTAAATCGTTATGTTATTGAATTTCCCCTAATGGGGCCTCCTTTAGAAAGATTATATGTATTATTCACTATGAAATGGGATCGTGTGGCACGCCGACCACTTATATATTATAAAATGGGATCGTGTGGCACGCCGAGCACTTATATATTATAAAATGGGCACGCCGACCACTTATATATTATAAAATGGGATCGTGTGGCACGCCGACCACTTATATATATGATGAAATGGGATCGTGTGGCACGCCGTCCACTTATGAATTAAGAAATGGGATCGTGTGGCGCGCCGACCACTTATATATGAGCCACGGTATCGAGATAGTTTCGTCGTTATATCCGTTGCCCTGTATTCACTGTATTTTCCCCGAGCATGCCCCCTTCCCCTTTTTAGTTGATGTTCTCTGTTGTTATTTCTGTTGCCTTTGTATATATATATCTGCACAGGTTGTTTTTGGTAGGTCCTGTCTAGCCTCGTCACTACTTCACCGGGGTTAGGCCAGGCACTTACCAGCACATTGGGTCGGTTGTGCTGATGCTACACTTCTGTGCTTTTTGCACAGATTACGGTACCGGAGCAGCTTTTGGACCTCAACAGTAGGAGCGTTGGGAGCTTACTTCAGTCCGGAGAGTTCCCGAGGTAGCCTTGCTGGCGTCCGCATGACCCGGAGTCGTCTCTATNGACGTCTGTATTTATCCCCCAGAGGCTACGGAGTTAGGAAAAGTTTCACTTTTGTTCTTTCCTGTCGTGCGATTCTGTTTCTCAGATACTGATTGTCCTTCTACTCTGTTCTTTCGCAGATGGCGAGAACACGTGCTTCCTCTTCTACCGCGCCGCAGCCCGAGCCCCCAGCAGCAGCTCCTGCGAAGGGCAGAGGTCGAGGCCGCGCCAGAGGCCGAGGCAGGGGCAGAGCTCAGCCCCGAGCGGCAGTCCCAGAGGTGGAGCCTCATGTTGAATATGATGAGGGGGTTCCAGCCCCAGCAGCTCCGGTGGGCCCAGCTCAGGTCCCAGAGGGGTTCATAGCCACCCCAGTTCTTCAGGACGCTCTGGTCAGATTGGTAGGCTTTGTGGAGAGCGTCACTAGAGCGGGTTTGCTTCCAGTAGCACCAGCCACTTCTCAGGCTGGAGGAGGAGTTCAGACTCCTGCTACGCGTACTCCAGAGTAGGTAGCTCCCCAGGCTCATGTTCCAGTGGTTCAGCCAGCTGTGGCAGTTCAGCCGGGTATTGTCACTCAGACCGGGATGGAGCGGCTATGTCCTCAGATGCTTTGTGGAGGCTTGATAGGTTCTCCAAGCTCTTCATCTCCACATTCAGCGGTGCTTCATCAGAGGATCCCCAGGATTTCTTATTCAGCTGCCATGAGATCCTTAGGACCATGGGTATTGTGGAGACCAATAGGGTCGATTTTGCCACCTTCCGGCTTGCAGGATCCGCCAAGACTTGGTGGAGGGACTATTGCCTATCTAGACCAGCAGGGTCTCCAGCATTGACATGGGATCAGTTCGCGGAGTTATTTTTGGAGAAGTTTCTCCCAGTTACTCAGCGGGAGGCACGACGTAGGCAGTTCGAGCGCCTCCAGTAGGGCTCCATGACAGTTACATAGTATGAGACTCGGTTCATTGATTTGGCACGCCATGCTACTGTTATACTCCCCACAGAGCGAGAGAGGGTACGGAGGTTTATTGATAGATTGATTCAGCCGATCCGTCTCCAGATGGCCATGGGAGCTGGTAGTGAGATTTCCTTTCAGAAGGCGCCCAATGTGGCCCGCAGAGTTGAGATGGCCCTTGCACGGGGAGGTGTTCAGGTGTCGGATAAGAGGCCTCGTCATTCTGGTAGGTTCAGTGGTACCTCGTCTGGAGGTAGGGATTCTTATGGTAGAGGCCATCCTCCGAGGCCCTTTCAGTTAGCCCTACAGGTCTCACATGGTACTTCAGGTGGTCGTGGCTCTCAGCCGCAGTCTTCTGACCAGCAGTTTTTCAGTTCACCATCAACACCTATCAGTGCACCACCACTCCGTTATTCTCAATAGTCGAGGGCTTGTTACACATGTGGCGACACGAGACATATTGCCAGGTATTGACCTCGAGCTTCTGACAGCTCTCAGCAGCAGGGTCCTCGTCCTATGATTCAGGCATCAGGTGATCCACAGGCCGCCCAGCCAGCTAGAGGCGGGGGTAGAGGCCATAGAGGTGGAGGTAGAGATCATAGAGGTGGAGCTCGGACCGCCAGAGGTAGAGGCCAGCCAGCAGCCGATCGTCCCAGAGACATTACTCAGGGAGGTGGGGCCCAGCCCCGGTGTTATACTCTTCCAGCCAGGCCGGAGGCTGAGTCTTCAGATGCAATTATTACAGGTACTATTTTGGTCTGTGATAGGGATGCTTCAGTGCTATTTGACCCTGGGTCTACGTATTCATATGTGTCGTCCTATTTTGCACCCTACTTGGTTATGTCTAGTGATGCCTGGGTGTTCCTGTCTATGTATCTACACTAGTGGGTGATTCTATAGTGGTCGACCGAGTTCATCGTTCCTGTGTGGTAGTGTTTGAGGGTCTTGGACCCGTGTTGATTTATTGCTCTTAGACATGGTGGATTTCGATATTATATTAGGGATGGATTGGTTGTCCCCGTATCATGCTAGCTTGGATTGTCACGCCAAGACCGTGACCTTGGCTTTACCAGATTTGCCCCGATTGGAGTGGAGAGGGACCCCAGGTCATGCCACTCGTTGTGTTATCTCATATGTGAAGGCTCGACGCATGGTCGGGAAGGGGTGTTTAGCTTATCTAGCGTATGTTTGTGATTCCAGCACAGAGGTCCCTTCTATTGATTCTGTTCCTATTGTTCGGGAGTTCCCCGAGGTTTTCCCTTCAGACCTGCCGGGTATGCTGCCCGACAGGGATATAGACTTCTGCATTGATCTAGCCCCAGGCTCGCAGCCCATTTCTATTCCGCCGTATCATATGGCCCCGCCGGAGTTGAAGGAGTTAAAGGATCAGTTGTAAGACTTGCTAGAGAAGGGTTTTATCAGGCCTAGTGTTTCTCCTTGGGGTGCGCCAGTGCTATTTGTGAAGAAATTAGGGGTTTTGGGTAGAGTTAGGCTTTTGAGAATTTTGGGTGATTCAACCTCAATTTGGGGTTGAATCTTAAAACTATATATTTGAACTCGTGGGGTAATGGGTGATTGGGTTTTGGTCCGAGCCTTGTGTTTGGACCATGTGGGACCGGTGTCGAATTTTGGTATTTTTGGAAAAATGCTAGGGACTTCATTTCTAGGCTATGGGATTTTGTTTTTGAGTCTTTATTGATATTATTGAATTAATTATGCCTAGATATCATTGTTTCGGAGTCGGATTGTAGAGGAAAGGCGGTATTTGAGGATTGATTGCTATTCTTTGGACCGAGGTAAGTGTTTGATCTAACTTTGGCTTGAGGGAATAGGATTAGAGTATTATTTGCTAATTGCTAAATGTTGAGTACGGTGTATAGGCATGGTGACGAGTATCTATACACCGGTGTCTAGCATGACCGTGAGTCCTTACTTGTGCTTATGTGGGATTCCGTAGTGACTTTTCCTTGTTTAATTGATGGATTCAATATAATGTGAACGATATGAAGAGAAAATATGATTTGTAAATCCTTGGAGCGTTGGCTCGAATTATGACATGATTAGGACGTAGGAAATGAACGAAAGAGGAAGAGATGTAATTACTCCCTTGCCGGGACGAGTAAGTGATTGTTGTTGTTCCCTTACCTGGATATTTGGGCTGTTAGTTGTACCCTTACCGGGTTAAATCGTTATGTTGTTGAATTCCCCCTAATGGGGCCTCCTTTAGAAAGATTATATGTATTATTCACTATGAAATGGGATCGAATGGCACGCCGACCACTTATATCTTATAAAATGGGATCGTGTGGCACGCCGACCACTTATATATATGATGAAATGGGATCGTGTGGCACGCCGTCCACTTATGAATTAAGAAATGGGATCGTGTGGCGCGCCGACCACTTATATATGAGCTATGGTATTGAGGTAGTTTCGTCGTTATATCCGTTGCCCTGTATTCACTGTATTTTCCCCGAGCATGCCCCCTTCCCCTTGTTAGTTGATGTTCTCTGTTGTTATTTCCGTTGCCTTTGTATATATATATATATATATCTGCACAGGTTGTTTTTGGTAGGTCCTGTCTAGCCTCGTCATTACTTCGCCGGGGTTAGGTCAGACACTTACCAGCACATGGGGTCGGTTGTGCTGATGCTACACTTCTGTGCTTTTTGCACAGATTACGGTACTGGAGCAGCTTTTGGACCTCAGCAGTAGGAGCGTTGGGAGCTTACTTCAGTCCGGAGATTCCCGATGTAGCCTTACTGGCGTCCGCATGGCCCGGAATCTCTCTTATCTCTGCCCTTCGTTTGATTTTCCATTGTATCGGATCAGACAGTATTGTATTCTTTTTCAGACTTTTATTGTAGCACTCTTTAGTAGTCCGTGAGCTAGTGACACCAGACTCTTGGTAGAGATTTGTTTTAAACTTCCGCATTTCGCTTTCAGTTATATAAACTTAAAGTCCTCCACTTTTATTTAATTGTTTTCGTATATTTATATTGTTGAGAAATTATCAGAGAATGTTTAAAGTTTGGCTGGCCTAGCTCCGTTAGTAGGCGCCATCACGACTCCCGATGGTGGAAAAATCCGGGTCGTGACAACTTGGTATCAGAGCTCTAGGTTATATAGATCTCGCTACTCACGGGCAAACTTAGTAGAGTTTGAGGGATCGGTACGGAGACGTCTGTATTTATCCCCCAGAGGCTACGGAGTTAGGAAAAGTTTCACTTTTGTTCTTTCCTGTCGTGCGATTCTGTTTCTCAGATACTGATTGTCCTTCTACTCTGTTCTTTCGCAGATGGCGAGAACACGTGCTTCCTCTTCTACCGTGCAGCAGCCCGAGCCCCCAGCAGCAGCTCCTACGAGGGGCAGAGGCCGAGGCCACGCCAGAGGCCGAGGCAGGGGCAGAGCTCAGCCCCGAGCGGCAGTCCCAGAGGTGGAGCTTCATGTTGATTATGATGAGGGGGTTCCAGCCCCAGCTGCTCCGGTGGGCCCAGCTCAGGTCCCAGAGGGGTTCATAGCCACCCCAGTTCTTCAGGACGCTCTGGTCAGATTGGTAGGCTTTGTGGAAAGCGTCACTAGAGTGGGTTTGCTTCCAGTAGCACCAGCCACTTCTCAGGCTGGAGGAGGAGTTCAGACTCCTGCTACGCGTACTCCAGAGCAGGTAGCTCCCAGGCTCAGGTTTCAGTGGTTCAGCCAGCTGTGGCAGTTCAGCCGGGTATTGTGACTCAGACCGGCGATGGAGCGGCTATGTCCTCAGATGCTTTGTGGAGGCTTGATAGGTTCTCCAAGCTCTTCACC
>NC_031996.1:37403500-37408468 GCF_001879085.1 Nicotiana attenuata | reverse complement strand
ATAAATTATTTCCTATCATGTTCTCTCTCTCTCTCTCCCTCTCTCCCTCTCTCCCTCTCTCTCTCTCTCTCTCTCTCTCTTTCTCTCTCTCTCTCTCTCTCTCTCTCTCTCTCTCTCTCTCTCATTCTCTGTTCTTTCCCCAATTTCTCTTCCTCTGATGTTCTCTACTTTTTATCCTTTCATGCTGTAGAATTCATCAATGGATTTCACTTTTACTATAGTTAACTTAGCAATTTCCTTTCATGTTGCACAATTGGTGTTCAAATTGAAATTGTCAATCAATAAATTTTGAAGGTGTTTGACTCTCCACCATTGATAGCCATTAAAAAGCTTTGAAGCTTTGAAATCGAATTTGGGTCTTCAAAACTCATTATTTGTTTGGATTGGGCGTTGTTGCAAACAATTGGAAATCTTATTTGTAGTTTATATCTCAATTTTGAGGGTGTTTGGTGAAGATTAGACTTGATTTTGACTAAATTTCAGATTGAAACTCGAAGAAGAAGAAGAAGAAGAAGAAGAAGAAGAAGAAGAAGAAGAAGAAGAAGAAGAAGAAGAAGAAGAAGAAGAAGAAGAACAACAACAACACATGACATACAATATACTTACGAAAAATAGTAAGTATATAGTAAAGTTGTATTATAATTGTAAATTGTATTCTGTTGTAGTTATATATATATTTTTTAATTTGGATGTTGTATCAAAGTTGAAAAATAGTTGTATAATGTATGAATCGTTGTATGGAATTTGTATTTAAGTTATACTATCTTTTTACATAAAGTTGTTGATATGTATCAAAATTATTTTAAGAGAGGAAGTTTTGATTGGAATTTCAGAGAGGAAGAAGAACACACCACTTACAAAATATATACAAAATCATATACAAAAAACATACAAAAGACATAGTGTATACAAATTGTATTTGAGTTATATGATGTTGTAGTTGTATTTAACTGTATAGAAATAATGTATGAAAGTTGTAGATAAGTTGTATACTATACAATTTGTTGTATAAAAATTTGTTTTTACTATGTATGTTGTTGTAGATGTTCAAATTTGCACTAAATTTGTATCAGATTTGTTTTTAATCTGTATGTTGATATACCATATATTGTTCTTTTCTCAATTACTTTATTAAGGAAAGAAAGGTAGAGAATGAATTCCAAATCGACTCATGTGCACTAATTCATATTTTTTTAAACTGAAAAACGTAAATATTAATGGGAACTGAATGATTTGGTGGAGAAATTTTGAGTTTCACATTAAAAGCGCCATCGTCGCACTTCGGAGAAACTGAGTTTTATGTGAGATTTGATTTTTGTGTGAGAAACTAACTGGGTAGCATAGATTCTTGTTGGAAATACTAATACAAAGTTGATGTCACGCCCCAACATCGGGGAGCGCGACTGGCGCTCAACCGAGTGGACCCGGTCGAGCAAGCCCGATGGACACTTCCTACCCAACACGCTCACGATCAAGAGAAGGCGCGTTACCATTAGTTAAACAGTGGAAATGTCATATATATAAACATTACTAATTCATTTCATTTCATTTGCTACATCATAGTTAAGTTTCCAAAATACATACACTTTATGATTTACTGGAGCAAGAGTCCAAAATACATCATAATTCGCCTGACCTTCCTAGCACCAATACACAACCCACATAAATGCATACGGAGCCTCTAAAGATACAAAGACAATATGATAATGCCGGCAACAAGGCCCCGGCTATACCTCAAAACGTGGTAAACATATAAATAAAAGATGCGCAACATGACTCCGGAATGAAACAGGGCTCACCAAGTCTGCTGGGAAGATAATGATGATCATGTACCACTAGCTGCGATCAACACTGTCTGCTATAGAACCACCTATATCCATTTAAAGATGTAGCGTCCCCGGCAAAAGAGATGTTAGTACTGTCGAATAGTACTAGTATGTAAAGCTAAAACGCCATCTTAATAAAATGAACAATGAAAGAAAAGGAAACAGTCATGATGTACAATAAGAGCTTCAAACAATACTAAAACATCAAGTAAAGATCTCATAAGTTCTCAAGTCAATTTCCATCTTATTAGGTTGGGTGATCTTTAGTGCCATGTGCCACAACCAACAATACCATCGTGTTCTTACACGGAGTCCAATCTCGACCCGATCGGCTAGGTCATCTCATTGAGACATCAACCATATCCATAATTTTCAATCATAATTTCCAGTACAATTACCACCATGTGTGCGGCATGGCGTCCGATCACGGCCCGATCGGCTAGGCCATCTCACTTGAGACATCATCCTTACAATCAATCATCTCACTTCACATTTCTTTCCCATCTTTCAATACATTGGCACGGGTGGCCTCATTTATTAAGCCGTTCTTGGCCCTTGGCCGTATTTTACAATTCAAGTTTTTTTTTTACACATTCAATAACATTATCATCAGCAACAATAAGGCCTATCATGTAAGGCATTTGTACACATAAGGGAAAGACTTGGAAAATCATAAGCACATAGAGGCCTTTTATACAAATTGGCATAACAACCTTTTATTTGATTTTTGACATGAAGTCTTAACCTTTCTTAACACATATTCCACATTTTTAAACATATCCTCGAAGGAAAACATGACATGATAAGCGTTTAGTACAAATATTGAACATATATCATTCAACACAACACATTTCGGATAGCCAATTCTAGTATGATCAATTTGGGGATCTACACCAATTACACGAACACCAGGGGTTTCGATTCTAAGAAGAAGGTGGTTTAGCCAAACATACCTCAATTGAGCTTCCCCAAACTTTAAGATGTTCCGGAATATTAGCAACTTCAATTTATTTTAGCAATATATAAAAATTGAAACCAAAATTAGGAAAACGATCGTAATTCTAGCTCACTTGAGCATTCTATCAAATACTTTGTTTGTATTAAGGTTTCATGGCCCTTTTTATGAAATACTACACCAACCCACACCCCATCCTTTTCCATCTTTTACTCACAACCTTCCCACATACCTTAAGAAAACATGCATGCAAGGTAAGCACTCTCATTCCCATGAATTACCTTTCTAATGGCTCATTCTATTTGCATTTGGAAATTAAGAGTTCGGGTGATAGAATCTTACCTCTTAGGAAGAAGACCTAGGTGCCTCTCTTGTCAATCTTCAAGGTTTTAAACAAGAATTGAAGAGTAATTTTGATGAAGAACACGTTCTCCCTCTAAGACTCTCTTTCTCACTCTAAAAGTACCAGAAAATAGGCTCAAAATGAAGTATGGCATGAGATATATCGACATAGGATCGGGTCTAAAAATTAGAAATTTGGAGCTCCGACACGGATGCGACCGCATAATGCATCCGCGGTCCGCAAAATGGGCCGCACAATGGCCCTCCGGAACTGGGATTTTCTGCTTCGGTCTGCGGTCCGCAGACCTGTTCTGCGGTCGCAGAATGCGCCGCAGAACTCCCATCTGACAAATCTCAAAGTTGGATATGCGATCAAAGTGCGGCCTGCGAAATAGTTCTGCGATCGCAAAATGGGCCGCAAAAATGATATCAAAATTGGCCAAAAAGAGTGCCTCACTCTGCGGCTATTCTGCGGTCTGCAGATTGATTCTGCAGCCACATAGTGGGCCGCAAAAATGCCTTTTCTGCAAAATATTTTCCTTTAACTCTGTAGCGTACTGTTCAAGACATAATCCTAACTTGACACCACGAAATTTCGATTTTTAGAAATTTTTTTACGGGGCCTTACAATCTAACCTTACGTTTAGAGGCAATTGAATTTAATTTGACTCCTACATCAACTTGCTCACAAGCCACTATTAACGAGAAAGTACAACTTTGATATCCTATATAGAAGAACTACCCATGTATATCACCTACCTTATTGAACAAATTAAATCTAATAACTTTAGATCATTTAGACTTCAAGTTTATCAGTTGAGTTGCAACGAAATTATCATCCTCACCGTAATTTCACTAGACAAAACATGTTCGGCCTTAAATGTATAAGGTGATAGACTGATAGGGATGTTAAACAACTAGAAGGAATCTTATTAAAAGAGGAGTGCAGAAAAAATAGGAAAAAGAGTAACTAAATCCCCTAATTTAAGACACTAATAATGGATTGTATATAATTTATAAGTAATCCTTGCACTACTAGAATTCTTGCATAAAGCGACCAAAATTTAGCGACCAAAGTTGGTTTGCCAAGAAAAGCGACCAAAGTTGGTTTGCCAAGAAAAGCGACCAAAGTTGGTCGCTAAACTGGTGAATATAATAAAATAATAATTTTAAATAAATTAGTGACCAACGTTGGTCGCAACTTGGTCGAAAATTTTGTCAAACTGTTGACCGGACTGGTCAGACTTGCTTGGTCAAAGAATTACTCAGATTAGCGACCAATGTTGGTCGCTTCATGGGACCCACTTATTAAATTTTAATAATTATAATATTATTTTTAAAAAACAACAAAATATAAATAAATAAAATTTAAAATTAGCGACCAAGGTTGGTCGCTATATAAAGAGAAAACAGATTGAGACCAACTTTGGTCGCTAATTTGGGACCCAGTTATAAAATTTTAATAATTATAATTTTGTTTAAAAAAAATTATAAAATATAAATAAATATAATTCAACTTTAGCGACCAATGTTGGTCGCTCAGTAGAGTATAAACCAACTTTGGTCGCTAATCTGGGACCCGGTTAATATTTTAAATATAATAAAAAAGATAAATAAATCTGATTTAAGTTTAGCGTCCAACATGGGTTGCTAATTTAAAATTATGTATGTTTAGCGACCAAAGTTGATCGCTATTTAGGTCAACAAAGGTCAAAATTAAAAATCACTTTTGTATTTAGTAAATAAAGAATATAAATGTTAGCCGTTAATACTTTTGTAATACAAGGGATGAATAATACTACGTAGCGTGCGTGTGTGTGTGTCTCTCTCTCTCTCTCTCTCTCT
>NC_031996.1:37395945-37403475 GCF_001879085.1 Nicotiana attenuata | reverse complement strand
TCAGCCTAGGGACGATAAAACGAAGAATGGTACGTAATTGCTTAATTTACTTTACTTTTCTTAGTATATGTATTCTGTTTATTAACTAAAATTTATGAGTTTTCAGGAAAAAAAAGTTGGGGACGTCCGATGAACCAAGATGAGCTCTTCAAGGAGACTCATATTGTGAAGAAGAAGAAAGAGACGAACCAAGAAAGGTGGGTCGAGGGCCGAGCCTCGACTGTACATGTAAGTTTTCACTTTTCATTAAGAATTTTGATTTACTTTTATATAAATTTGGAAATAGTAATTCACATATTATTTTTCTTATAGGGTCGCTTCACAGCTGAAGTGGAGCAATTCATACGCAGTCAGCCACCTAATGAGTCCGGCGCGCCAATCCAACTATCGGACGAGGATGCTGAGAGAATGTGGACGCAGGCTGCTGGCGGTCCAAAAGGGGGGAAGGTATACGGGCTTCCTAATAAGAAATTCCATCGCTATAAGTGTGGAATGCAAGGAATATGGACTTCCTCCCAAGCCGAGCAACTTGATGGGGAGAGCCTCTCCTCTATGTGGGAGACTGTGGCAAAGCTCACATCCGAGCTAGAAGCCGCCAAGGAGAGAGAAAGGCTTAGAGATATGCAGTACTCTGGCATGCAAGCTCAGTGCAAGGGCATGCAAGAGCAGATCAAAACTCTCCTAGCTTCTGGCAATTTTCCAATTCCCCGGTCTCGTGAGTCATTGCTAGAGGCTCGCCTTCCCCGTGCTTATTCCCCCCGTCCTCCCCGTGGTCATTCTTCCCATCATCGACAAATAGCCCATTCTAGATACCGTCATGGTGAAGAAAGTTCATCAGACGGTGATGATAATGATGTAGAGAACAATCTTTGAACTTATAAGTTTATGATAGACAAATACAATTGGTTTTCGAATGGTTCTGTAATAACATTTAACTTATTAGTTTGCTAATTAGCTTAAAGTATAAATTTCTATTGAACTTTATACTTTGTTCGTTATAATTGTTGTTGTTGTTGTTGCTGTTGTTGGCATATTTGCCTATTTAGGAATTTTGGTAAGCTGGCAGGTGGAGGCAGTTCCTGCCAGCAATATACCAAGAAAAGCGACCAACTTTGGTCGCTATTTGGTCGCATTTCTATTAAAAAAAAACAATTTTCTGTGAAATAGCGACCAAGGTTGGTCGCTATTTAACCCAGATTTCCCAAGTAGCGACCAAGATTGGTCGCTATTTACCAGAAAAATAACAATTTCTGGAAATATGGCAATCAGGGTTGGTCGCTTATTAATAAATAAAAAAATTAATTCATGTATTTAGCGACCAACTTTGGTCGCTTTTTTAAAAAAATAATTAAAAAATTTATAGTATAGCGACCAATATTGGTCGCCATTTTCCAGATTTTAAAATATAATATTTCATATACAGACCAAAGTTGGTCGCTACTTTATAATTAATAATAAATAAAGAAACGAATTACACAAATGAGACCAACTTTGGTCGCAAAATTTATAATATTAAAATAATATAGCGACCAAAGTTGGTCGCGGTGTCTTTACCGGAATATTTGGTCCTTTGACTTGAGAGACCAAAGTTGGTCGCTAATTAGCGACCAATTTTGGTCCCTAAGGTAAAGGGACCAGCTTAATATCGACCAGGCACGTTTGGTCGCTTTTTGTGGTCGTTTTTTCCCGGATTTCTAGTAGTGTTGTTTAGGGCAGGTAATATACAAAATTAGGATAATTTTAGTAAATAAGTTTCAAATGTTGTATAGGAAGAAAAAAATCCCAATATTTTAATGTGACTCATTTGAATTCATTAGCTTATTTAGAGAATTATTAAAAATGCACTCGTTGCTCTCGCATAGTATTTTTTTTTCCCGACATGGACCACGTAGTTCGTTGTTTGATACAACTCACTATTGAGAATATATCATATAGTACTACAGCTACTCAGCTAGTATTAGATTTTCAAGATCAAAATCTTTAGAAAGCCAGATTATTTATATTTTTTCACTTACTAATTAGTGAGTTAATTAATGGATCTGCACCGTGGGCGCCGATTATTAAGCCAGTACTGGCTCCTCCATGTCCAAAAAGATTCTTCTGATCGTACCAAGGCGTCTACAACTTGCTTTTCTTGGATAATACAATATATTTAAGTTGTGCTAATCCATACACTAAATGATGCTAATGGGAAATAAACTAGAAATGCTATTCGACGAAATATAAGAGTTTAACTGTTTAATGTTTAGGATGATATTCGAGAGAACTATAAAGTAGGTCAAAATATCATCATATAAAATAAATTAAAAGGTATCAGAAAGCTTTCGTAATTGTTAAAAAAAGAAGTTAGAAACATAATCACCAAATGTTTAACAGCAACCCTACCAATAATTAACTACTATGGTATTACAACGTGGCTAGATTATAATTAAATCTAAAAGACATTGAGCTGTGAGCAGGTTGAATATACGTTAGCTAGAACATGTTGAAGGTGACAACAACCAATTATGTGGGATCTTATACTTAATTAAATGCACACTAAGTGTTGTATCCGTGTTCAATTAATGAGCTGGAAAGTCTATGGAATAGCGAACACAAGATATGAGGGTAGGGGTGTTCAAAGGTAAATAATATATTATTGAGGGGGTTAAGTACAATATTCAGAAGATCCTGAATTTTTTTCTCTAATCTTTTGGTAAAGATAAATTTTTTGAAAGTCTTAGGATGGGTTAAAGAGGAGAGACATTGTCTCTGCCACTTGCTAGTTCAGCCGATTTGGTTTTATAGTCCATTGGTGTTTTTTTTTTTTTTTTGTTCAAAGAGTGTTATTTTAGTTATATGATGCTTTATTAGAGAAAATCAGTAAAAAAATAATACAAGAAATTTATAAAAATAACACAAGAGATCTATGTAGGAGAACTTTCATTTATTCAAATTGTAAATGAGCATATATAGGAGATCATTTTTTCTATCAGCACCCCCCTCGAATAGACCCTTGGTTTACAATCTTTGTCTTAAAGATATCGTTACATCTGGCTCCATTTGTGTAAATTTTTATAAATGTAATTTAATATTTTTATTCAATAACTAAATTATTATAACTAATCAAAATTTAACTTTTAATGAGATGTTTTTTCCCTATG
The DNA here is from genome assembly GCF_001879085.1 of Nicotiana attenuata. NCBI lineage: Eukaryota > Viridiplantae > Streptophyta > Magnoliopsida > Solanales > Solanaceae > Nicotiana > Nicotiana attenuata. The sequence continues at coordinate 37,400,332 of NC_031996.1, read as the reverse complement.
AACCAGAATTATGATCAGTAACTTAATATTTTGTTTCAATAGAATTTTAGAACTTCCTTATTGTGCCATCCAAAGAATAAAGAGAAATAAGGAAAAGTAATTAAGTACTAGAAAACATATACTTCTCATTACTTGTTAAATTTGTACAAGAAGCATACATCTCCTGTCCAACAATTTCAAGCTGAAGGACTAGGCAAGACACTAGGACTAGGCAAACAACTAGGTCTAGGAAAATTAAATTCACTATTAAGATTAAGACTACTCAAATCTTTCCCCTTACTATTGTACAATTTTTTGATATTAGTCCTTTGTTCAGTCAATAACTTAACAAGGCTTCTCTTTGCATTTGGTCTAAATGATTCATTTGATCCCAAATACCCATCCACCAAATGCAAATATGCTTCCAAATCATGACAACATGCGACATCTGCATCTGGTTTTAAAAACGGAGACTTCGTTGTGTCAACTCTTAATTCAGTACCAACATGTGAATATGCCCATGGCATACTATTGTCAAGCAAATTTAACACCCCCGCAGCGCCTTTTTCCCTTAGTTTTTTGTCAAGCGCTTCGCTCACAAACATTCCTGGAACTTTAGTAATCACATCTTGTTTGTTCACGATACGTAAGACCTTAACATTTTTCGATTCGAGTCGATTGGCAAAGCCTTTGTTGCCTACCCTAGGACCTCCAAATGTAAAAACAGCAACTGGTGGTGAATCTGGTGTACATGTACTAACATCATCTGCTACTAATAAAGCTAAAGCAGCACCAAGACTATGTCCTGTTACTGTTATACTTAGACTCTCACCTTTGTACATTTCAATGAGTCTTTTCACTTCATTCACCACAGATTCAGCTAAGCTTGGAATTTTATTTCCACCTGTTTGGTATAAGCTCAAAAACCCACATTCTACTTTTGGTTGTCCTTCAACTGAATCATTTTTTCCTGGCATTTGAACTAGCACGTCGCGAAAATTTTCGCCCCATTCTAGACACGTGGCAGTACCACGTAACGCGATGACAATATCCCTCCTTCCCATCCGTTGGATCTCGGTTTTGTCGTCGCACACAGCGACGTACCCGATCCAACTGGACCTTTGGGTCATCCACCCAAGATCCGGTGCCACGTCATCCACCCATTTAGGCAGGCCAACGGATGACGTGGCATAAAGGCTCTTAGTCACCTTGTAAGACCTATCAGGTAACGACACGTTCCTCGCCACGTCAGCATTTTCTTTTTCTGACGTGGCGGGGTTGGAATGAAAACAATGGTAAGCTGCTTGAATAAACTCACCATATCGGACTAACTCTCGCCGGAGATTCTCATCCAATGGATCAATAAGTCCTAACCAATCTTTGCACCCGTGGTACTCTCTCCACCTAGTCCCAAGATTATTTCTAGGAGAATATTCCATTGATTTTGATGATAACATCCTGTGTAATTTAACCAAATGCCTAGGAGAATATTCTTCAGCTGCTTTCATTTCTGGCCAAATTCTTGCCAAATTTAGCCCTTCCAACATATTCCTTCCCCTGTTTTCCCCTGTTTTCCTCTGTTTTATTTCTTGAATAATTGGCTCTGCTGAATCCATTGGATGTGGCTGAGATTGCTTTTGTAAAAGCATTTCAAGATTTGAAAGATGTTTTTTTGTCATCTCTGTTGTAGAAGTTGGTGGTGTTGCTACTGTTTTTAAACATTGTACATTTACAGCAGTAGCTCTAGGTATAGGGTTTAATGGAGATGAACCATTACAGTACTTGAAACTGGATCGACGTGCCTGAAAAAAATGAACATTAGTTGCCACTGCCACCTGCATGATTTTCTTAGAGAGAGAGAGAGGAGGAAAGTTGTGTTATTTAGAGAGAGAAAAAGTCAATGTGTTAAAATCAGCTGAATTATGAGAAGAAGAAAGGGTTTGCTGAGGTATATATAGAAGATAATATTTCAAGAAAAGGGGTTTAAGGGGTATTGTTTTTGTTGTATTTACGGAAAAACCATAAGAGAATGATGGATGTGAGGGTTGAATGAGAGGGTAATTGTGTAAAGAAGTTAAATAATTGACTTCTATTATTAACTGCTTGAATTTAATGTCTTAAAAGTCTGCTTACAACGTTACACGGTTACGTAAGATTAGACTAAAATACCCTTCAGGCTTTACTATGGTATTATGACATTTAAATGTCAACTATGCCCTTCGTGATTGACTAGAGACTGCAATTTATTATCGACTTTTCTTTTTCATAGTTCATGTTCACACCTTTTGTTTTCGATGTTGGAATATGTTATTTGACAAAATACTAGGTTGAATATTTTGTTTTTTGTCCATAAATTGATTTGTCCGTTTTTTTTTATTAAATTCTAAATATGGTTCCTTGAAAAGAAACACATCACATCAAAGTAAATGCCTCCCGTAAGTAAGTCCAAACTGTCCATTGTGCGACCAAGAGTTGGAAAGTCACAAGCACCTTTTCTTTGCTTGTTCATTCTCAGCAGACATTTGGAGAAGGTTACTAATATGGCTGGGGATTACACGAAGACCAGGAAGTTGGGATGAGGAGCTCAAATGGTCAATAGATCATGTTAAAGGCAAATGATCCAAAACTATGATATAGGATAAGCATAACTGGAGCAGTGTACCACTTATGGCTGGAAATGAATCGACGAGTTTTTCAACAGGAGAAAAGATGTAGCGAAGATATTGCTAGACAATTAGTACTAGAAATTCATTGTATAGGCTATATACAGAGTAGTTTGAGGAAAATTTTGCAAACCCTCAATCTTTATCCTTAGAAGGTGTCAGAGAGGAAGAGATTGTACTAAGTTTGAGGCCGTTTGTCCAAACTTAGTGTTTGCTATACTTGTAAATATTTACGTGGTAATGAAAATTTAATTACCAAAAAAAATGCCTCCCAAACAATTTTTATTCTCTCACTATCCCTTGATTACAACATAGTAATTTTTTTTTGTTAAAACCGACTATTTGTTATTGGTGTTAGTGCATTTTAATATCAAAATTATAATGTTCAAGTGCATTATTTCTTGTGAGATAGTGGTTATAAATTAACAAGAAAGTGGTCATTACTTTGGTACGTTGTAACTCATGAAATCGTTAATGCCCCACTAATTAACCACTAAAGATTAAATTTTGTAACCACCAACTATGTTCTACAATTTTATTATCCCACTACTTTGATATGTATTCTATGAAAGAAAATTTACACCTATAAATAGTGGTATTTCTTCCTTGTGTTGAGATGGGGAAAAAAATATTATAACGTGTATGAAAAAAGTAAAAATTGGTGTAGTGAAAAAGTGAGTTAAGAGAAGGAGAAAATTCAGGTCTCCAACTTATTCTCTACAAAAGAGAATATTATTTTGTTGAAGGAAGGTGTTTCATCTTGGTGGAGCTTTAGATTTAACAACTTGTCCAGGGTTTGTTCGAGTCATACGACTTTGTCGAGCTGTTGTATCCTCGAGGGGACAAGTCAAAAGTATTACTGCTGGACCAGTGAAGCTGCTACAGCAGTGGACTTGAATCTCCTTAAAGAGAGCAAGATATCAACGCCTCAGTCTAAAGAATATTTATTTATTTTTCTACATCTTATTTTTCAACTGTAATTACTTGTAATTTCACCAACATTTGTTATTGGGGGAACTACAATAATTATAAGTTGGGTATTTACTTTAATTTTTTTTAAAAATTTAGAGTTTGTAACTAGGAATTACGGAGAGAAAAAAATACTACTAGTAGCTCCTGCATTATTCCACTTTAAATTGATATTCCTCATCTTTGTTATGCCGTTCCACTTTTCTTTGAAGCTTCATCAAACCTAAGAGGAAAAACAGAATAATTCAAAGCTATATTTCATTTTCTCTAACAAATTAAAAAGGAAGATATTGTCTTTGTATATTTCTTTTTTTTTTTTTTGTGGCGAAAACCATATATGTTGTCATGGTTTCAACTTTCAAGTTTAATCTGCATGTCAAAGTCATAGCTCAGGAGGATAAGGGCATTGTAATGGTCAGAGGGAAACAAATCCCTTTTGCTGGAGTTGATGAAGTAAAAATGTTTGAATCTTGACAAATCTATACAAGTTAGGAATAGAATTTCAAAATTATTCAAGTCAAGTATTTTGTACGTGGCTGCAAATTAGGCATGCAATAAAGTGCATGGTTTCCTTTTACAAGTTAAAGGTTGATCACCCTCTTTTTTCCATTCATTAAGCTTTTTAACTCTTAAATTTCTAATGTAATGCTGCTTCCAATGAGTTTCTGAAAAAAGAAGATGGTCGTATATCTTGAATGTCATATATATATATATATATATATATATATATATATATATATATATATATATATATATATATATATATATATATATAT
>NC_031996.1:37387640-37395925 GCF_001879085.1 Nicotiana attenuata | reverse complement strand
ATATATATGGTCCAATTGCACTTTATGTTGCTACTTGTTCATTTGAAAGTTGAAATTCTTCGTCACCGGTGGCAAAATGGATATTTAAAAAAGATTACTATTTATATTATCCACTAAAAAATGGATTAAATAATAAACTTTTAAAAATAGGTCAAATGTGGATAAGATCCATATTATCCACTTAAAAAATAGACACTTAATGGATAACCAATGTGTTTAACTTTTATATTTGCAACGACTCAAATTAGGAGTTACTTAAATTTGGGAGATTATCCAAAAAGTGATCACATTCAAGAAGTCACGAATAATATGAATATCTATATTATCTATCGGTCAACCCAATTTCACTCTGTATTAAATATGGGTGGATCGGATATTTTATGTTTTCACTATCCATTTTCAATCCATATCCGATCCGACCTGCCTATTTATCACCTCTATTCTTGATGATTGAGTCGGCGCCTCTAATTAGATCGCTTCTTTATAAATGTGCATTTTATCGAAGAGTTTGACTTATTTATGGTGATGGTGCAAATTTCTTTGTATAGTACTGTAGACATCAAAATCTTGATGGATCGAGTTAAATCCTAAATTCAAGATATTATAAAGACCTCTTAAAATTCTAGCAGTCTGTCAGTGTTGCTTAGAGGTTACTCTACCAAAACCCTAGGTCACTCTTATAAAAAGGGTTACATAATCCTTTAAAAAAAAATATCTCAAAAATATGGAGATCATCTCAGCAATTCCATAAACTCTCGGAATATGCATAAAGAGATCAAATATGACGTCTCTGAAATTCCATAAAACTCTTGGGATATTCATTAAGAGATCAAAGACATGTCAAATATGTCTTGTTCAAAGTTCTAGCAACATTCAAGATCCAAATAGAGTGCTACTACATGCTTCTTGATAATCAAATACATCAAGGAGATGCATATTATCCAACGTTCGAGAAATATGCCGCTAAGGCCCTCGAATTACGGATAACAATTCGGAGGAAGAATCAAGGGAACAAACAGAATTGTACCCGCATCATTTTATCAATAAAATTACGTTCCTTCATATTTGTATTGTGGTTGCAATTTATTTTTGTATACATATAATTTATTGCGAACAAGTACACCTCTCTATAACAGCATACCTATATAACAACACTTTACTATAAAAGTGAAGATTTTCTGGAACCAATTTTTATGTTATGTTGTAATATATATTTTCTATAACAGCACTTCGCTAGCTATAACATCCAAAAATATTCGAAACGAACGCGGTTGTTATAGAGAGGTTTGACTGTACCATCAAATTTAGATATACCCTATAAGTAAGTATCTGCTTATATTAGTTGTAAATTAATAATTTTAAATTGATTAAAATCAATTAATAATTTATTATAATCGGTTAAAATTCACTTATAATGTAAGTTTTTTGTAAAGTCGGATATATGAGTTAAATCCTTTATCTAAACAAGTATGACTTGTATGTTAGTACTTTTTTTCTTCTCTCCCGAAAATTGCAAATACTGATGTTGATCCAATTACAAAAGCTAGAACACGAGACGAGGTAGAGTGCTAACTTCGATATCTATATTTCTAGGATCTTCGTCTATCATTGAATTTTTTTTTTTCCTTTTTCTAAAGATTAGTTTGTACGTTTTGGGAGTATCATATTATAGGTATGTAATGGTTATAATTTATTGGAAAAAACTGTTTCTCACCAATTTTTCATTTTAAAGTGGGCAAGACTTGTTGGTAGATCTTGCATTATCGGGAAGTCAACTCCACTGTGAAAATAATACTTAACTTTTTAAAATCTATTACATTGCCCGTTAAAAAAGACGTATACTAATTGCATTTTTCACGTTTTTACTTTGGTAGAAATACATGACCACACAATAAAAAATTCTTAATGTAAGGTTCCATCAATATATCCTTGCCAAAGCACTATAGAATTGAATTATTCAGTGGACATATCTTTTGGTTCAAGTAAGTGGTCGAAGAAACCCTTCATAATCATTCTTGTTGAGAAGGTGAAGAGCCTTTTTAATTAATGTTCACTTAAAATGCCAAAAAAGAGAAGTGCCTCAAACATTATATAAAAATACCTTTTAAAGATTCCCACTAGCACTTTCTGTGTATTCATCATATATCTTTTCACTTGATGGGGAAGAGATTGCACGCCAATGAGCACTTCTAGAGTTTGAGGTTGACTCTTTAATTATTTCTTTAAATTTTCACTTTTTAACTTTTGGTTGGAGAAATGATGGGTGGGAAATTGAGTAAGTGTTCCAATTTCCATCGTCACTTAGCTTTTTAAGTAGCACTTTTATTTCACGTGGTAGAGAAATTATATAAAGTTTTACTATTATTTAACTAAGATGTTTAAGGCGGATAGTTAAAAATCCTCTAACCATTAAGAGAAATATCTTTCTTAAGGAGAGTAAAAACTGTGCAAAGTTAGATGTCTATTACTCAAATGGTCACTCAATTATTTCAAATTAAGGGTGTTCATAAAAAACCGAACCAAACCAAAAACCAAACCAAACCGACCAAAAAAACCGATACTTTTTGGTTTATGGTTTGGTTTTGGTTTTGAATTTTAAAAACCGATCAAATTTGGTTTTGGTTTTGATTTTAATCAGAAAAAACCCGAACCAAACCGACTATAGGAGTAGCTATTTCAAATTCATTATTACACCTATATATATGTATATTTTTATATAAAGTTTCAAAAATTTAATGGTAATGTTAATAGTTTGCACTTTAGTATAGTTCTTTACCTTTACATTCTCGTTTGATTGGTAGTTTTCTTTTGTTAAGTATAAGAATCCATTTCGTGTTAAAAATAATATATTTTTAATTGAGTCCTTAAATTATTCATCACTATTTGATTCAATTATCATCAATATATCTTGGTAAATAATAGATTTCTCAAAGGGCAATTGATTTGATAGTGTTACGTTGAAAATGTGGTCTCCGAAATATGTGTTTGGTAGTGTATGTCTTATATATAAGAAAAAACCGACAAATAAGCGAAAAAACCGAAAAACCGAATCGAGAAAAACCCGACTTAATTGGTTTGGTTTGGTTCTAATATTTGAAAAACCGACTTACTTGGTTTGGTTTTTTTTTTAGGGAAAAACCGATCCAAACCAAACCATGAACACCCCTAACCCAAATTATCTCCTAAAGTCACTTTTCTTTCGTTTGTAACAACAAAGGCACTGAACTATGCATATTGCATTCAAAAGGTCACTCAACTAGATTTTTCAAATTTTGGATTGCTAAATAGCTATTTTACCCTATAAATTATAAACATTTATCTTCTTTTTATTTTTATTTTAACTTTTTAGTATTAACAAAAAAAAATTCAAAAATTTATTTACACAATTCAGAATGAAAGAAACTAAAGGTTGTAAAATATATATTCCATGTACGTAATATAAAAATAATTATTTAAATAAAAATATTTTTATAATATGCATTATATATTCTTGAAATTATGCTCAATTATATTATTATGTTTCTACCAACTTTCCGACGTCACAAAGTTATGCCACCGAAAAGCAGGGGGACTATCTGTATAGGGTAAAATATGCTACAATAAGTCGTGCATGGAATATATATATATATATATATATATATATATATATATAATATAATTGAGCATAATTTTTTAGTATATATAATTTATATTATACAAATAACTTTATTTAAATATTTTATTTTATATTACGTGCATGGAATATATATTTTACAACCTTTATTTTCTTTCATCCTGGATTGTGTAAATAAATTTTTGAATTTTTGTAGTTAATACTAAAATTATTATTACTAATAAATTATTCTAATTAATTTTTTTTTTACTATGCTCATTATTTTATTATTCCAGCATTATATATGCTTAAATTTTTTTCATTTTTTAATTTTTAAATAATATTTTTTTTATTCTATAGGTAAGTCCAGAATGTAAATTAAAAAGGGAAAAATTATAATATTAAAAAGTTTTAAAAAAATAAAAAGCAGATAATTGTTTACTCTATAATTTAGAGGGTAAAATAGGTATTTGACACTCCAAAATTTGAAAAACCTAGTTCAGTGACCTTTTGAGTGTAATAGGCATAGTTCAGTGACTTTGTTGTTACAAATGAAAGAAAAGTAAAAAATAATTTGGAATAGTTAAGTGAAGTAATGGACTCGATATTATTAGATGCATGCAATAGCGCGCATAAAAGGCAAAGGGATGATCCAGTATTCACCAAGTTTTAAATTGTGCGCCACTGACATTCAGGAATTCCTTAGTTATAAAAAAACGCGGATGAAGATTGAAGCGATCATTAGTGGATCGGAAGTTATTAAATGCAATAGTAATGCAACTTTGTTAATGGTTTTCGAACGGAAGCTTTCTGTTAAAGCCATCGAGCTGCCAAGTGATATGTATTACTACTTAATACTATTATTATTATTATTATTATTATTATTATTATTATTATTGCAAGCTGCAATAGAATAGTATAGTTTGAGATTAGATCAAGGCAAGAAGAAAAAGTTTCTAGGATCTTGTGAAGATGGGACTGATCTTTAGGATCATGTCTTTGGAGATGATATCCTCAAGATTTAGGATAAGATTTTTCATCTTTTTAAAAGTAATGGAAAAATATTTCTCCGTACTAAATGAAAAAGATTAATCGTAAACTTAATTAACAGCTATTCTGTTAATATCGTTTCCTTAATTTTCCCTCCCTTTGACTTCGAAAAATAATAGAGAATTATCGCCAATGGGTTATTGAAAGTGAAGGTGAATCAATTGTTAAGCCACGGAAAGTGAAAATAGAAAAATACATGTGTGGGGCAAGAGGGGGACAATGAGGTGAGGATGATATATATATGAAAAGTGTCCATTAACTTTGTGTAAATCAATCGTGGAGCAATTTTAGTGGAGAGAAATGATAATCTCGTCACCTCATCCACTTAAAGGAACACTTCTTGGAGATCTATCATTACTTCAAATGCCAACAGAAAAGGGGTGGGGTGGGGTGGGAGGTGGGGGGGTAGGGGGTGGGGGTGGTGGGGGGGGGGGGGACAAAAGGAAAATGAACTCACCAATGTAATTAGATGTAAAAGCTCTCAATCTTTCTCGGGTGTAAAATCATTTTATTTAGTTGGCTTTCAAACGTGTTAGCTTATACTGAATTTATTGTTATTATTATTGTTATTGTTGTTACATGTAACCCTTCTAAAGTTCACTCATGTGGACAACATGTTTGCCATTGGCTGCATTCCAAAAGATTAAAATCCGTCTGAACAATGTCGAAAATTATCAAATTTCTATTATTTTCGTCGAGATTTGTTGTCGAAGATGGGTTGATTTCTAGTAGTAACTGTAGTAAAGGAATAGTATAGATTTAAATTATATGCAGACTCTTTACTTTCACAAAGTGGGTGTACATATTATCCTCCACAGACTCCATTTATAAGATTATATTGAATTTATTGTTATTATTGCTACTTTCAAATGTATAACCGATAATAGGTGAATTTGACTATAATCACACCTTAAATAACCACTTTCTTGTATAGTTTTGATGATAAAAGTGATAACAAAATGCTCTTATTAGTGCTTTTCATGATTTGCAGGTGATATATGATCAGGGAAGGCTAGGGAGTATTTTTGGAGTAAAAAATGAAGAAAAAGAGGCTAACTGTGAAATTCCCCAAGTAAATCACGCAAAACAGGCCTGAAGATTCAGAGGACTAGGTTGACCGCGGTTTCACCGCGACCGCGGTAGAACCGCGGTGGAAGATAGCTGCGGATAAATTCAGATTCAGAGAAGGCATTTGGCCGCGGTTTGACCGCGACCGCGGCAGAACCGCGGCGGAAGCAGAAAACTTCAGGAACTAAAGTGTAAAACACGGGATTTTTAGACCTAAACCCTATTTAAAACATTAGACTTCGCCCAAGAAAGGCATGTATTGAATTTTAGAGTATCTTGGCAAGGAAAACAATTGTGAGAGATCACCCAAAACATCTTTCTTCTTTTCTTTGATTTTTATTGCTAGTTATGATGAATTCTATTTTAGTTTATTTTCCCATAGCCATGAGTAGCTAAATTCCTTGTCTAAGGTTTTGATGGAACCTATTGGGTGATGAACTTCTTGTTTATGTGAATAAAAATTGCTAGTTTAATCTCTATTTGTTCAACTTCGTGTTTGTTGTAGTTAATTGACAGGATCCTCAATTAGCTGTGCCTAATTAGTGTGCATAACTTGGAAAAGAGTGCATATTTAGGGTATTGTTGAACAACACCACTCCTAGATTATTAGAGGAATCTATAATTGCGGGTTTAAAGGCGGGATTAGGGATAACGAAGCTTTGGGTGTAATCTAAAGTGAATCGTGCTAAATAAAGTAAGCTAGTGTATCTCGGGAGAGTGCAATAGTAAATTACTGTGATTACTCGGGAGAGATGTACGGTAAGATTAACGTTCATGCTTGATAGAGATGTGTTGGTAAATTTGTATGAGCATAAACAGAAGGGATTCCATCAATAGGGGAAATCATTGCCTTAGCTTTTTATCATAATTGTTTACAACCTTATAGTTTAGTTTACAGTTATTTAGTTACTTGCAAGCGTAATTGTTAAAGAACATTCAACTGAGATTTGAATATTTGGGAAGCTCGTTCTGAAGAATTAGTGGGTCTGAAGATAGTGGTTGATAGGTTAACTCTCTGTGGATTCGACCCTGGGCGTAATACTCGGGTTATATTTGCAACGTCCGCAGAGTCCTTTTTATAAGGCATAGTTGGGCGTGATCAATAACCCTTTTAAAGTTCACTCGTGTGGACAGCATGTTTGCCATTAGCTGTATTCCAAAGGATTAAAATCCGTCCAAACAATGTCGAAAATTATCAAATTTCTATTATTTTTCGACGAGATTTGTCATTTGTAGTCGAAAATGGGTGGATTTCTAGTAGTAATCGCAGTAAAGAAATAATATAGATTTATATTATATACATTGATAAAATAATCTCTTTTTTTTGTATAATTACACGGGTTATCTATTTAAACTTATAAATTTCAGTGCAACAAAACTTAACTTCAAGATAATTTAAAGCATCTCATGAATAGCTCGTTTCTAAAGACGCAAAAGTTTCAAATTTATGTCTACAATAGAATATTATATATATACTAATAATGGGGGGAAGAAGAATATGGAATTTTGTTCTTTCTATTGTAGTTTGCATTCTTCATAAAACTGAAATGACGTAAAGTACATCAGGATAAATAGTGCATAACATGTCATACGGTAATGCGCACAATGGTGGAAGCTCAACTGTAAAAACTATCATAATTTTCGTTACACATAATTAAAACAGCTTCACCAACAAGAGAAGAGGTTAGAAACGTCAATATATAAAACGATAATTGCTTACTTCTAAATTTATTCTCCCATTTTTGTTGTCTCCATTATTCCCATGTATGCTTACTCTTTTTTCTAATTTTTTTTTATCACATTCTAATAAACTCTTAAATTATGCACATACAAGTCCTGCCCCACGTTATATACCTAATATATAGCTGCGCGTTTTTTTTTCCTTGTCTTTTTTAAACCATGAATTGTTTTATCATGGGGCATACCTAATAATACTAGTTATATGCCATGTGTACTTTGGCGTTTATTGCCCTGGAAGTACACATGGCGTATTAATAAATCCATACAAAATCACGTACGTAGTAACAGTACGTAGAAACATGCATAGAAAGTGACAAAATTGAATAAAACTATATTATGTCCATGCTATATATGATCAACACTAGCGTGTCACACGGTAGAGAAAACAATATAATAGAACTTCAGTAACATGTTCATTGAAAACGTTTGCGTGTAGCAAGACATATAGTCAATGCAAAACACTTAGCACACTTCAGCAAACTTGGGCCCTAACATGGGAATTCGGAATGAAGCAAGAAAGAGACAAGAATGCAATAAAATAAGAGTCGTGGTGGAGAGATAAGTATTGTTCCACTTCATTTTAAACTAGAGGTCTTGGGTATGAGTTTTAGATATGTAATCGTCTTTGTTAGGAAATGTTTTACTTCCAATGTAGGATATTTTGGCGCAAATTTGAATTTTATCAGACGTCAATACGAATACTGAATCTCGATTGAGAAATATAAAAATTGGTGGTGGGTGGGTGGGTGGGTTGGGTTGGGGGGGGGGGTTGGGGTTGAGGTAGTAAATAATACACATGCGTTTACTTTGATTTTAATTTTTTATTTTTTATTTT
>NC_031996.1:37339992-37387633 GCF_001879085.1 Nicotiana attenuata | reverse complement strand
GGGGGTTTGGAGTGGTAATAAAAATATACCACATGGCCTTTTTTATGAATTTTTTATTTTTATTTTTTATTATGAGACGCGTCTGCAATATCTCATGCAAAATCCCTCTCGTTCAGAAAAAAAATGTTAAAGTATTCAAAAATGAATATTATTGTAGGAAGGGAAATTCAGCTTGTGCCCCTACATGTTATATAATATATTTTCTTACAGATAATGACACATATAGGAGACAAATTTGGAAGATGTGTTGGATAAAATATGGGATTTTTTGGCATTAATGGCCGCAATTAGCTAGGTTGCTTACTTTAATTTAAAGATACTCCTTGCATTCCCTTTACTTAAAGCTGAGTGTATACTGCCATGTGATTACTTTAGGCCATTTTATTACTATTAATTACGATCTGGACGGAGATAGGCTTTTTATTCTTATCTTTTTTAAAGGCAGGAAATGGAAGAAAGATGATAAGAAAGCCCTTTGTGAGATTTAAAATTTGCAGCTGAATAGGAATATATTCAATATGTCCGTCTAAATAATATTGTACTAAAGAAGTCCCACTAATTAACATGAGATTATGTGATTTATCACAATTCACAAGTTGGGATAAGTATGACGGAGTAAATTTTTTAGGTTTGAATGCTATTCTATTCAATTTCATGTATTAGTTATTCTCTTCTATACTTCTTGTGATACTTACCACTGCGATTTGATGAGTGATTGGGTGAAAAGAGAAAAAAAAGTGAGCCCCCGCTTTGTTATTAAGCAATATAGTACATGGTATGGATAGTAAGTAATTTTGTATTCAAAATCATTTCAAGTAACTTTTAAAATGGTTTTTATAAGCCGATTTCTTATTTATAAGCTCGATCTCTTATTTATAAGCTATGTATATATGAACTTTGGATGACTTTATTGGAACAAAAAGAAGGGATAAATAACGTTACAAGATAATTTTGTTAATCGAGTCATCATTTGTCGATAATTTAAGGTCATTGTTTATATATTGTCCTCATTTAAGGAAGTTTGAAAAAAATAGCGTTAACGCTATACAATTGAAAGAGTGGAAAAATTATGCTTGATCAACTGTTCACAACTTTTGCTAAACAGTCAAAATGTGGTATTATTGAATTATTCGTAGGTGTATAGGGTCAAATTTGACCCTCAGTATCTCTACGCCCAATGAGTGTACGCCGACCAACGTAGCGGGTACGACTCGGCCGTAAGGACCGAAGCGACGTCGTTTTGAACTCAGTGTCTATACTAGAGAGACGTTACCTATCTCTGTAATTTTTTGATTCTTTCGAGGAAGGTCTCCTATTATATAAAGGAGACCTCCACATTGTAATAAGGGGGCATCTGATCTAATACAACTCTCTCATTTTCTGTCTTTCTCTCTCTATATCACTACTTCTGACGAAAATACCTTATTAACATACATTGTCATTTTGCAATATTAGATCTACAACAACATTATCATCTTTGCATCTCTAGGCTTATTATATTTGATTACGATTTACCCCTTCTCTATTTTTTAATTGTTTTATCGCTTATAAAGTACATCGTTAACTTTTGAGCCAAACAATTTGGCGCCGTCTGTGGGGATTTCGAGAATCAAAACCATAGTATCCACCTAGAGATCAACCAATTACTACTCTACACCACTCAAAAACAGAAAATGGTCGAAAATAACACAAGATCGAAAGCCATATTGGGTGTCACTACCAATCTCCCGGGCCCTCTCAACGAGGCCAGTGACGATGGCATCCTGAATGAAACCCCTAGCATCACACCAGGTGCAGAGTTCTCACCTTCCCCATCCGAAGGCCTGATGATCTTGCACGAAAAAGGAGCTTCCACATCTGCGGCTACGGAAGCACCCTCAGCGGTCAAAGAGCTACTGGAAAGATGGCTAACAAGCACTCTAAGTGGCTTGGTTGAGAGGTCACCGCAAAATAACATCGTATGTGCACCAACAGTAGGCACCACTACTGCAGCAGGTGAATCGGAAGTTACACTGGTAAATAACAGACCCATCGAGACAAAGACCAACAATGGCACGCTAACAACCATCCTAAAGAAGATGGAAGAGATGGAAAGCGAAAACAAGGCGCTCCGCGGTCAGATGAAGGAACATCAGGAGAGGGTCGACAAGATCCCCGGTGCTCCCAAGTTGCTACCGAAACACGACGTGGGAAGGTTCGTTGAACAACCATACACCGAAGAAGCTGCTCCTCACTCCACCCCAAAAACCTTCAAGATGCCACCCTACTTAAGGGTATATGACGGAACCACAGATCCCAAGGATCATCTGATCCACTACGTCACCGCTGTGAAGGGCAACGACCTATCGAAAGAACAGGTACCGTCGGTACTGCTGAAGAAGTTTGGCGAGACGTTGACAGGAGGGGCCTTAACATGGTACTCCCAGCTACCGGCTAAGGCAATAACAACGTTCGAGGAAATGGCGGATAAATTCGTCACAGCCCATGCAGGTGCGAAGAAAGCGGAGGCCAAGGTCAACGACATCTTCGCCATCAGGCAAAACACAGGAGAGGGACTCAGGGACTTCCTGGCAAGGTTTAACAGGGTAAGAATGAGTCTACCAGATGTATCGGAAGGTATGGCAGTCGCCGCTTTCCAGAACGGGCTAAGCATAGGTGGTTCGAGGGCAACCAGGAAGCTGCTGAGCCGCCTCATGAAATATCCCCCTACCACATGGGAGGAAATCCACAACGCCTACTGTGCCAAGGTGCGAGCAGACGAGGATGATCTTAATGGGCCGACCCAACGGCTAACAGCGATACACTTAGAAACGAGAAGAGATCGACGGAACGAAGGACGACGGGAACAACCCCCCCGCTCCAACAGAGATCGACACCAGCCATACACCAGATCCTCCTATCCGCCACCAAGGCATACAGACGCACTACAGCGACATGTCGCCCCACTACGAAACGAAAGAGGTACGCCCCCTTTACTAACCGCCCATAACTTTTGTGTGTCTCCTTCAGAGATAGTGTACGCACTGGAGAAGCTAGGCACCAAGGTGCATTGGCCGCAGAAGATGAAATCAGACCCTGCCACAAGGAAATCAAACGCCCTCTGTGAGTTCCATCAGGAACGAGGACACAAAACCGAAGACTGCATAGGCCTGCGGCAAGAGGTGGTCAGGATGCTGAACCAGGGATACCTGAGGGAGCTACTCAGCGACAAAGGAAAAATCAACTTTGCACGCGGACGGGAACAACCCCACGGTCCGCCGAAGCCACCCTCCCCAGCGCGCACGATAAACATGATCGTTGGAGGCGGCGACGAGTCAGCGATCAATCACGTCAAACTCGCCACCACACACGGACTAAAGCGGACCATCGCCCATGAACGGTATGAGGATTTCAAAAATTGTATCACCTTCGATAAGTCCGATGTCGACGGTTTGTCTTTCCCTCATTATGATGCTTTAGTTATCACTTTACATATCGCTGATACGGACGTTAAAAGAGTCATGATCGATGACGGAAGTGGCGCCTGTATTATCCACCCAAGGGTCCTCATACAAATGGGGCTCGAGGATAAGGTAATACCCCGCTGCATAACACTAACCGGTTTTAACAATGCAGTGGAACGGACGTCCGGAGAAATAGCACTGCCCGTCTTAACGGGAGGAGTCACGCTGGAAACAACTTTCCACGTGATGAACCAAGAAACGGTGTACAACGTCATCATAGGACGCCCATGGATACACGCCATGCGAGTGGTCCCTTCAAGCCACTACCAAGTGATCAAATTCCCTACCCCATGGGGAGTATTCAGTATTCGAGGCGAGCCACGCACCGCACAAGAATGCTACAAAATAGCCCAAGACTGCGCCCACACCCAACAGCTAAAGGGGGCGAGCGCGGAGGCATAGCAATTAGCCGTGTCGGGAACTAAGGTCAACCCGACAATGGACGTCATCAAAGACCCCGATGTCGTGGAAGCCTGTAAAGCAACGGTCGAAGACCTCGACCCAGTCCAATTGGACAAAACCGATCCTACGAAGAAAGCCTATATCGGGCAAGGTCTCGCCAACCCAAGTAAGTATTGTGAACTCTTAACTAACCATGCAGATTTGTTCTCCTTTTCCCATTCAGATATGCTGGGAATCCCGCGAGACATCGCCACCCACAAGCTGAATGTCGATCCATTACATCCGCCCGTACGACAGACGAGGAGAAAATTCAACGCCGCTATCAATGAAGCAGTCGGTAAAGAAGTAGACGAGCTACTGGCCAACGGCTCCATCAGAGAATCAAAGTACCCCGAGTGGGTCGCCAACGTTGTCATGGTAAAAAAGAAGAACGGGAAGTGGAGAATGTGTGTGGATTTCACCGATCTGAACAAGGCATGCCCAAAAGATTCATTCCCACTACCCCACATCGACCAACTGATCGACGCCACTGCAGGACATGAACTACTGAGCTTCTTAGACGCCTACTCCGGCTACAATCAAATCATGATGGCCGAGGAGGACCAAGAGAAGACGACTTTCATCACCCACCAAGGGACTTACTGCTACAAAGTAATGCCCTTCGGGCTCAAAAATGCGGGGGCTACATACCAGAGACTGGTAACCAAAATGTTCAAAGAGCAGCTCGGTAAGACTATGGAAGTCTATATCGACGACATGCTGGTAAAGTCGACAAGAAAAGAGGACCACATCGACCATCTGAAAGAAACCTTCGAGATATTGAGAAGATACGGGATGAAACTGAACCCCAAGAAATGTGCCTTCGGCGTGGCATCGGGAAAATTCTTAGGGTTTCTCGTATCACAACGAGGTATCGAAGTCAATCCAGACCAGATCAAGGCAATAGACGCAATACTAGAGATACTGAACAGCAAAAAGCAGGTGCAAAAGCTGACGGGGCAAATAGCCGCCTTGTCTAGGTTCATCTCACGGTCCTCCGACAGATGCCACAAGTTTTTCAATATGCTAAGAAAGGACAATGGGTTACAGTGGAACGAGGAATGCGTCGAGGCCCTAAGGAAATTGAAAGCGTACCTGTCTTCACCGCCACTACTAGCCAAAGCAAACCCAGGCGAACCACTGCTGGTGTATTTAGCCGTATCCGAGGTCGCCGTCAGCGCAGTCCTAGTTCGCGAAAATAAAGGTACACAATCTCCTATTTACTATATTAGCAAAACCTTAGTGGACGCCGAAACACGGTATCCACACCTTGAAAAATTAGCTTTGGCATTGGTCGTGGCTTCACGGAAGCTCCGACCCTATTTCCAATGCCACCCCATAAAGGTAGTGACGACCTTCCCCTTGAGAAGTATCCTACACAAGCCTGAGTTATCAGGCAGACTCGCCCGATGGGCCATAGAGCTCAGTGAGCACGATATCTCATATCACCCAAGGAGCGCCATCAAGTCGCAAGTACTTGCCGACTTCATGGCCGACTTCAGCGCAGAGATATTACCAGAAGCGGAATTGGAGGCACGCCCTGCCCCCTCCAACGCCGACCTATGGACTCTTTACACTGATGGCGCCGCTAACGCCTCGGGATCGGGACTGGGACTCGTTCTCGAGGTCCCACGGGCGAAACAATTAGCCAGTCCATTGATGCCCCGAGATGACTAACAACGAAGCCGAGTACGAGGCTGTTATTGCAGGTTTGAAACTAGCCGTCAAGTACGGAGCTCGATGACTCGTTCTCCATTGCGACTCTCAGCTCGTGGTGAACCAGGTCACTGGGACTTGCCAAATCAAAGAGCTGAGGTTGCAAAAATACCAGTCAAAAGTCCACAGGCTAATGACCGAGTTCGACGAGTGCCGCTTCGAACAAGTTCCGAGAGCACAGAACGTGGAGGTAGACGGCTTAGCAAAATTAGCCGCAGCTACTAAAAACTTCAACAAAGAAAGCGTGGTCACCCTCCTCCATTCAGCCATAGATCACACTGAGGTACTCTCTTTAAATTTAACTTGGGACTGGCGCAACCAATTTGTATCCTATCTGCAGGATGGAACACTCCCACTCGACAAAAAAGAAGCCAAGAAGCTCCGCGTACAGGTCGCCCGTTATTGCCTAATAAATCGCGAGCTCTACAAAAGGACGTTTGGCGGACCCCTAGCCAAATGTCTAGGGCCGCAACAAACGCGGCCAGTGCTCGAAGAGGTACATGAAGGACATTGCGGTGCCCATACAGGCAACCGCGCCCTCTTGCGCTGCATAATACGGGCCGGCTATTATTTGCCCACCATGAAGAAAGACGCAGCGGAATATGTCCGCCGATGCGAACAATGCCAAAAGTATGCCCCCATGATACACCAACCAGGAGAACCACTTCACTCTGTCACTTCCTCATGGCCCTTCATCAAATGGGGAATGGACATAGTCGGTCCCCTACCAGCGGGACGAGGAAAGGTACGATTTCTATTAGTTTTAACTGACTATTTTTCTAAGTGGGTGGAAGCAGGAGCGTACGCCCAAATACGCGAACAGGAAGTGATCGCCTTCATTTGGAAAAATATATTATGCCGTTTCGGCATCCCCAAAGAAATCAGTTGTGACAACGGACGACAGTTCATCGGTCAGAAAACGATCGAATTCTTCGAGAAATGGCGCATCAAGAGAATACTTTCCACGCCATATCACCCTGCCGCCAACGACCAAGCGGAATCCTCCAACAAAACAATATTAAACATACTAAAGAAGAAACTCGAGGACGCCAAAGGGCTATGGCCCGAGCTGCTACCCGAAGTGTTATGGGCACACAGGACCATACCCAAATCCAGCACGGGGGAAATATCGTACTCGCTGGTCTACGGAACCAATGCGGTCATACCCGTCGAAGTCGGCGAACCAAGCCTAAGATATTTGCACACCAGTGGAACAGAAAACGACACAAACAGGCTCCAGGACCTCGACGAGGCTGAGGAAAGAAGAGAAATGGCCCATATCAGAATGGTAGCCCAAAAGCAACAAGTCGAAAGATACTACAACAAGAGGGCCAAAATAAGACCACTCAAGGTGGGAGACTATGTCCTTAAAGCCAAGACATTAGCATCCAAAGACCCGAGTGAAGGGAAACTGGGCACCAACTGGGAAGGACCCTACAAAATCACAGCAGTAGCCAGCAAAGGCGCATTCCAGTTGGAAACAATGGAAGGGAAAACGCTCCAAAACAACTGGAACGTTACTCACCTCAAGTATTTCCACTTCTGAAAGGCGTCTCCCGAGTCGTACTCTTTTTCCCTTACCCGAGTTTTGTCCCAATTGGGTTTTCTCGGGGAGGTTTTTAACGAGGCGACAGAGGGGACACCTGGAGATATTTGAGAAACAAGTTTATCATATCAACCTCTCCTTACGACCTCCAGGCCGACATGATAAAGGGACTGGACTAGCTTGATCTCCAATGCATGAAAGGCTACGGCCATCTTCAATTATATTATGGCTAAGGCCATCGCCGCCAACAGTCGACCTAGATTCGACTACGGCGAGTAAACGACTCGACGACAGTCGAAGTCGCCTACATGGATAAGGCCATCAATTATATTATGGCTAAGGCCATCGCCGCCAACAGTCGACCTAGATTCGACTACGGCGAGTAAACGACTCGACGACCGTCGAAGTCGCCTACATGGCTAAGGCCATCAATTATATTATGGCTAAGGCCATCGCCGCCAACAGTCGACCTAGATTCGACTACGGCGAGTAAACGACTCGACGACAGTCGAAGTCGCCTACATGGCTAAGGCCATCAATTATATTATGGCTAAGGCCATCGCCGCCAACAGCCTACCTAGATTCGACTACGGCGAGTAAACGACTCGACGACAGTCGAAGTCGCCTACATGGCTAAGGCCATCAATTATATTATGGCTAAGGCCATCGCCGCCAACAGTCGACCTAGATTCAACTAAGGTGAGTAAACGACTCGACGACAGTCGAAGTCGCCCACATGGCTAAGGCCATCAATTACATTATGGCTAAGGCCATCGCCGCCAACAGTCGACCTAGATTCGACTAAGGTGAGTAAACGACTCGACGACAGCCGGTCACCTACACGACTAAGGCCATCAACCGTATAATGGCTAAGGCCATCGACGCCGATAAGTCGACCCAGCTCGACTATAACAGCGTGTAACTCGAAGATAGTCGAAGTTGCGCACACGGCTAAAACCATCAACAAAGCTAAGGCCGAAAATAAAAGATACAGAAAGAAAAGAACAGTAAAAGTATAACTTCCATTATCATCCAAAAATGCATGTACAAAAAGGAGCCATTTACATTTCCAAGTACAGCAAAACAAAATAAATACAAGTCCTAAGGGGCCTCGCCATCCTGATCAAACGCCTTCCGACGGATCGCCATCTCGTCCGCCACCGTCCTCTGCCTGATAGGCCGCAGAGATCCAAGAGCCGGATTCTAGACGGTTGACATCTTCGAAGTTATAGCCCGCCCGGTCTGGGGAATCAGAACTATACCCACAAGCTTCACGAGCGACACGGACTATGCGCCGTTGCTCTTGAACCTCTGCCTCGGTAGCTCGACCCGCAGCTAAGAACTCCTCGAAGACGACCAATCTGGCCTCGGCGTATACCCACATATCATGCGCCTCACGACGCACATCCTCACCAGGCCTTGACGCAGCAGTCCGCTTGAGGACTTCAATCTCAGCCGCCTTGGCATCAAGCTCGGAGGTCAGAGTGGCAACCTTGACCCGCAAATCAGCAGCTTCCGCCGCTACCCCCCGGCCAACCTCCAACTCTTCTTCTTTAGACTGGAGAAGAGTCTCCAGCTCAATATTCCGGGCCAGGGCAGCCATCAGTTGCTCATCAATCTGCTCTAACTCGGCCACCCTCCTCCTCAGCTGGGCCTCCGACTCCTCCAAACCCTCACGAAAAACCCGAAATTCCGGGTCTTGCTTGAGTAGGTCCACCAGCGCTTGATGCTTGACTCGGCACCGCCGATATTTCTTTACCACCTTGTTAAAGGTGGCTGCCTTCCTTTGCGCTCGTCGCCCCCTCTCTATCTCCAAAATAAGAGTCTAAAAAAAAAGAGAGAGAGGAAAAGGATGAAGGGCAAGTCAGCATGTATCAAAATTTATTTTACGATACATGAAGAGAATCGAAAAGTACCTGTAAGGCCACACCGGCAACCCTCCGGGATAGTTCCTCGTCGCTAACCCCTCGTAACGTTTCACGCTCAGCGGCCGCACATAGTAAGGTCATATCCGCTGCGGCCTGCTCGCTGTGTTGCAACAGGTTATACCCCCCCGGGATCAGAATTCGACGATTGGATCTACCTACCGCCATCCCAACACGGGCCGGACCCCGCGTTGGCGCTTCTGCATCTGCCTGGGCGACCTCAGGGCCCGCCCTCTCGGCACATCATCCGCCCCTCCAACGGCAGCCGACGAGCCGATTTTCGGAATGCGTGTTAGCCTGGCGTCAGGAACAGCCCCCCTTTGGGGAGCCGACCTCCCGGAATGGATGGCATCCGCCATAAAAACAGGCCTCGACTCCCGACGAGGCTCACTCGCCCCCTCATCTACCGTGGCTACCCCCTTGCCGGTTATCAACCGACGTCTCTTTCTTTCCGGCGTCTCCTCACTATTAGAGGACCCCTCCACAGCCCGAGGGGATGGCACCGAAGGAGTCGCTCCCCTCGCGGACGCCGCCACAGGCAGCGGTTGAGGAACCTCCGTGGCGTCATCACTGGGCGAACCGTAGGGTATGTATCCACCTTCATAATCGGTCCTCGCCCCAGGTAGGATGACGACTCTCTTTTTCTTCTTCTTAGGGGCGCTCCGACCTGCCAAACACGAACAAATCAGGTAACGAACACGTAAGGAATCCCCAAACCGTAGCCAAAGAATTACCTGACGGGCCGTACTGTTGAAGAAAGGCAGCCCAGGTACGGCACTCCTCCGCATAGGGTATTATTCTTCCCACCCACGATTTAATGTCATCAACGAGCTGGGGTGGAGAAGCCCTCGCTGCGAATAAAAAAGAGAAGAAAAACAAAGGTCACAATGGCCGTATGGTCGAAAGCGCAAGCGGCACTGAAATTTACAAATAGAAATACTTACGTTCTGGATTCCATTTTTCCGGGAAACCCTCGGGATTCGACACCAGGTGCTCCGTCCTGATGTAGAAATATTTACGCCAAAAACGGCGGTTGGGCTTATCATCGGCTTGAACGACCAAGCCCTTTGCGCCACGACCTTTCAACTGCAGCATGGTACCCCTCAGGTAACTGTGAGCACGTGATTTTTGCCCTATATATATGAATTATTCCCATAAATTCAAAACAAAATGATTTCTTCTCATTACTTGCAAGTTTGTTGACTTTTCGTGGCATTCTGTGTTAATTATTTGCATTTGTCTGTGCATTTTGATTTTTGTCTAATCAATAAAAATACAAAAAATGTGCATATGCATTTAGGAGTTAATTTTACATTTTTTTTAGATTAATTTGAAAGTCAATCGTCTCATGAAATGGAAAATCCACAAACATAGTTTAATTTGCATTTTTTTTGACTTTAATTTTGAGTAATGCTTCTTTTGAATTTGTTTTATGTTAATTATTATAAAGGTTCAATTAGTTTTTTAGTTAGTTAAATCAGTTTTAGGAATTAATTTAGATATATTTGTAGTTTTAAGCTAGAAGAAATTAAAAGAAGAAAATTAAAATAAAGAATAAGAGAGATCAGATTTTGGGCCAATTTCAATTGATTCCCAAGCCCAAATCAGACCCACCCCCACTGCCTGTCCACACCAGCCCAAACCCATGTTCCTACCCGGTCCACCCTCTCCCAAACAAAACGACACCGTTCAGTGTCATGTGATCCTAGCCGTCGAGGATCTTTGATCCTACGGCCAGGAACTGGTTTAAAATTCATATATAACTGTCCAAACGCACCCCCCTACCCCCCTCGTCTCCCGTCTCTCACCCCCAACCTTAGAGATTCTCAGGCCACCACCCTCCGCCGCTGTCCGCCGCCGGAAATCGCCTACGGCGGCGGCGGAGTTCCAACCGCCTCCAAATTAACACCCTTGAATCCTCTTCCCCTCCTCTTTCCATATCTGGCCTTAGATTCACTCAAAACACCGTCGAACTGCTCGAATATTGGATAAAAAAAAAAGCTCCGGCCAAGACGCAAAGTCATCCAAATCCAACCAAATGAACACCCTAGGACCGCCCTGTTCTCCTCTTTCAAACCCCCCAAACCCTGTCCTTCGAATCCAACCAGAAATGCTCGAATATTGATTTGAAATTTTCCGGCCAAAACGCCACTATTCCCAAATGCCACCCAATTAACACCATAGACTTGCATTAACCCTCTCATCCCGAATTCCCAAGCCATATTCCTCAAATCTCTCTAGAATCGTTCGAATATTAAATCGAAGTTTTTTCGGCGAAACCCTAATTTGCCTAAAAATTACCAAATTGGTAATCCATGGTCTCCTCATCCTCCTCACGAAGAATCCATCAGTGGCAAGGGTCAAACATCACCAAAACTGGTCGAATTTTATTTTTAAAATGTGTCGAGCCGTGTCAGTGAGTTTTCCTTCTCAGTTTTGTTATTCTTGTTTTCTTTAGCCTTGTTTCTTATTAGTTNGTTGGCCTGGCGTCAGGAACAGCCCCCCTTTGGGGAGCCGACCTCCCGGAACGGATGGCATCCGCCATAAAAATAGACCTCGACTCCCGACGAGGCTCACTCGCCCCCTCATCTACCGTGGCTACCCCCTTGCCGGTTATCAACCGACGTCTCTTTCTTTCCGGCGTCTCCTCACTATTAGAGGACCCCTCCACAGCCCGAGGGGATGGCATCGAAGGAGTCGCTCCCCTTGCGGCCGCCGCCACAGACAGCGCTTGAGGAACCTCCGTGGCGTCATCACTGGGCGAACCGCAGGGTATGTATCCACCTTCAGAATCGGTCCTCGCCCCAGGTAGGATGACGACTCTCTTTTTCTTCTTCTTAGAGGCGCTCCGACCTGCCAAACACGAACAAATCAGGTAACGAACACGTAAGGAATCTCCAAACCGTAGCCAAAGAATTACCTGACGGGCCGTACTGCCGAAGAAAGGCAGCCCAGGTACGACACTCCTCCGCATAGGGTATTATTCTTCCCACCCACGATTTAATGTCATCAACGAGCTGGGGTGGAGAAGCCCTCGCTGCGAATAAAAAAGAGAAGAAAAACAAAGGTCACAATGGCCGTATGGTCGAAAGCGCAAGCGGCACTGAAATTTACAAATAGAAATACTTACGTTCTGGATTCCATTTTTTCGGGAAACCCTCGGGATTCGACACCAGGTGCTCCGTCCTGATGTAGAAATATTTACGCCAAAAACGGTGGTTGGGCTTATCATCGGCTTGAACGACCAAGCCCTTTGCGCCACGACCTTTCAACTGCAGCATGGTACCCCTCAGGTAACCAGCGCTGAACAACTGTAAGAGGTGGTGGACTGAGACGCTGAACCCAACCCTGGCCGCATAGGTGGTCATGATAAGGAGTAAGCTGGGCCGGACATACATTGTAAAAACGGCAAAGCTCCTCCGCCAGAGTATAGACCGGAAGGTCATAACCGATCAAGAACGGGTATTCGTAGAAGGCGCAATATCCAGGCCGGTACACATTGGCATAATCCGTCCCGGCCGGAACCATGTCCACGTGGTCCGGAATACGGTGCGTCTCTCGCAGCTCGTCTAAATGGGATTGTTGCAAAACGTTGTGCTCCTAGGGAAGATCAGGGCTTTTAGTCGGAAAATCCCTGCGAACGTGCATCTCCTTCGGAAGGACATTGTCTACGCTGAGAGGAACAAGGGCCTTCTCCGCCTTTTCCCCTTCACCACCAGAAGATGGCGGAACCCTAGACAGGGCATTATCCTTGGCCTTCTTATTATTTTGTCCGCGTTTTGCCATGATTATACTACTTGAGAAACGAAGCACTGACAATAGGAAGTGTGGTTTCAACAGAAGTGGGAAAGTCCCTCACAAAATAACGGTTACAGGAAAGAAAGGCGAAAGGGTGTATCAGAAAATACTTTTCAGAGGCTTGAAAGTGGAATCAGATCAAACCTTTCTCATACTTATAAGGATAAACTGCACAAGAATCAAAGATTCATGATTCAAAACGTGCGCCGGAAACCAAAACGTCACTTCATCCTCTGAACCGCCTCGGGGGCAAATATAATGATGATGCATGCAGGCGATGACATCATTCCAAAAAGGAAGCCACGCGTCAGCGGCTCAACAACGTCATATGTTTCACTTCGTTCATATTTCCGCCCCCGGTCGAGGTCAAATTCTCCTAAGACGAGGTTCACATTTCCGCCCGCCGAAGACGCCCATCAAACGCGTCTCCAACGAGCGGAGGGACTAACTGTATAGGGTCAAATTTGGCCCTCAGTATCTCTACGCCAGTGGGTACGCCCAATGAGTGTACGCCGACCAACGTAGCGGGTACGACTCGGCCGTGAGGACCAAAGCGACGTCGTTTAGAACTCAGTGTCTATACTAGGGAGATGTTACCTATCTCTGTTACTTTTTTATTCTTTCGAGGAAGGTCTCCTATTATATAAAGGAGACCTCCACATTGTAAAAAGGGGGGCATCTGATCTAATACAACTCTCTGATTTTCTGTCTTTCTCTCTCTATATCACTACTTCTGACGAAAATACCTTACTAACATATGTTGTCACTTTGCAATATTAGATCTACAACAAAATTATCATCTTTGCATCTCTAGGCTTATTATATTTGATTACGATTTACCCCTTTTCTATTTTTAGATTGTTTTATCGCTTACAAAGTACATCGTTAACTTTTGAGCCAAACAAGTTGATTAGAGATTGAGAGAAAGAAGAGAACCAAAAACGTGAAAATTACAACCAAAAAAAAAGGAAAAAAACGAGGAAGAAGGAAATTCAAGCTTCATGAATTCAAGTTAAACAAGGAAAAAGACGACAGAACTAATTCCAATTTACTATGGCCCCGTTTGGCCATGCATTTTGGTAACGTTTTTTCAAATCTTTTTTGAAAACATTGTTTGTTCATAGATTAATGATCTATTTTTGAAAAAAATTTTAAATTATTTTTCAAGTTCCCAAAATCTAGTTTAGGGTAGATTTTAGGGTGAAACTTGTTGTCCCACTCACAAAACTTCAAATTTTTTCAAATAAAATGCACGTCCAAACATAATTTCAACTTTCAAATATTATGTTTCAAAACTACTTCAAAAATTATTTTTTCAAGTTTCAACTAAATCTATGTCCAAATGCTAGCTATATAATCCTCCTCTCTATGTATAGTTTAAGGTTGATTAGGAATTGAGTAAAAGAAGAAAAAGAAAATTAAAGTAAAATGAAAAGGAAATCAAGTTGAATGAATTTTCAACTTACAACAACTTCAAACAATCTGTTTATACATTTTGTGTATACAAACCATACCTAAGCTAATTTTTTGTTTCTGGTTTTTCACTAGGGAAATTCACTTTGGGTAAAGCACCTCCTGCCAAATATGATTTTATTATCTGTAATTAGAATAGAGGGATATTTACCACCCTATCACAATCTTTGGTAATCCGGATTTAGTTGTTTATTCAAAAGACAAAAATAACTCGTATATCAAAATTTCAACTGATTTACCATCCTAAATTTGGAGTCTTGGATTAATAACAGTTTCATCCTCAAAGTTATTTCTTTTTCTAAATTAGACTGCCTCTGGCCAAACTATTACATCAATTTTTCTACTTATTTATCATCCTAAATTGGATTCTTGGATTATTAATATCGTCTCATCCTCAAAGTTACTTTGTTTTTTCTAATTTAGACTGCCCTTTGACCAACTATTGTCAGGGATTTTATGGGTTCTATATTTTTTTTTCATATTGATGAGAAAATTGCACAAAATCCTACATCTGTCTGTCTATATTGAATGAGCAAAACTAACTTCATCAGGATATACTAATAAACGATAAAACCATAACTTTCAATATAAAAGTAAAAGAAAATTATTGCTGAATATTATATTCTTTATAATTTCTAAAGAGGGAACCAGTTCGTTTTTAAGGTTTAGGTCATTCAAATACTTTATTTATTTTATTGAAATAAAATACTTATAATACGTCTATAATAAAAAAATATGTACGTTAATTCCACATATGGAATGACTGAGCATATAATTAAACCCATGAGTCAATTCAAAAGGCCGAATACTCTACTTCATTTCGAGATATAAAAGACCTTTGACGACGTGCGCCCATGGTCGTCTCTTGGAATCTTAATATTCCTAAATTAAATCGCAATTAATTATTTTAATTAAATTAATATTTCATACCCTAGGATGAGTAAAACAATGATATGTTTATTATGAAGAAAATATATATACTCCTATAACTTATCTTTTGGACAACTTCTTCGTTCATCCCCCTTTATTTTGCCCAACTTAAACCGTCCATCCTGTTAACTATTTTAGGAGCAAAATCAAAATTCTAATCAAATACTCTATCTTTCTCAAATTATTTGTTGTGTTTCTCTTTTTACCTGCCCCTTAAAAAACATTAATTAGGAAAGGGATTAGATTATTTTACCCTTTTTTATGCCTTAAGATAAAATCTCTCTTCATTGAATATTTATTCTATTTATGTGTTGTCTACATCTTCAAGAACAATAATTTTTTTGGTAATTAGAGATTTTATATATCAGGAAAAAAGAAGTATTTACAAGCCATTCTAAAAAACTCTCAAGGTAGGCAGGAATGCCCACTCTACAATCTACCCTACTACAGAACTTCTAAATCTATAAAAAGTGATAACTACTACATTCATAACTAGCAGAAACTAAGGATAGTAATTCTTTCTGTTCAATTGGCCTGCTATTCTTCTATTGACTGCACCTCGAACATGTACATCTTGAACAATCTGTCTCACTAGAGTAGCATCTTCTCTCCTTCTATCTTAAAATATCCGTTGGTTCCTTTCTTGCCAGACATAATATGCCAAACTCATTATGTAGATCTCTGCCTTGGCATTTTTACCATTCATGAACCGGACCCCCCATGCTTGCTCATCCACCCACCCCATTGCTTGTCTATCCACACCCTACCATCTTAGCAATTGATTCCATATTGAAGCAGCAAATGAGCACTTGAAGAACAAGTGGATTACAGATTTAGCTTCTACATCACATAAAGGACATATAATATTACTCGTCACTCCCCATTTTTCCAGTCTATCTCTGGTATACAACCTTCCATGGGCCACCATTCTAAGCAAAAAGATATATTTTGGGCATCCCATATTATTACAAACTAGCCTCTTCCATGGAACCTTTTGAATCTCCCCTTTTAGCTTTATATACAACTCCCTGATAGAGAATTATTGTATCTCCATTAGCTCATCAAAAGAAATGCCAGCTTGCTCCAAGAACTCCTTAGCTTTAAGGATTTTGTTCGCCATCCACGATGCTTGTTTAACACATATTTTCCGAACAGGTTTTCCTTTTATATAATAAGAGTGAACCCATTGAATTCATAGTCTGTCTTTCTTCTTACAGAGATTCCAGTAATGCTTACAAATGTTGCTTTATTCCATAATGTTATATCTATTACATTTAGTCCACCAGTAGACTTAGGTAAACACACTTTGCCCCGAGACAATAAAGCTTTCTTGCTTAAGTCATTTCCACCTGTCCACAAAAATTTCCTACATATAGTCTCAACCAATGTAATAATCTTCTTAGGCAATACAAAAATTTGTGATCAGAAAGTCTGTATAGAGAACAAAATACTTTTAATAAGCTGACTTCTTCCTACATAAGACAAGTATTTTATAGTCCATGAGGTAACCCTTCCAACTATCTCGTCAAGCAAAGGCTGACATTGCATTATTGTTAATCTTTGGAGCTTAATGGCGCCCCTAAGTATCTGACCGGAAATGCTCCTTTAAAAAAGCCCAGCAAGCTAAGAATCTCTATCTGAATATCCTCGGGCACCCCTGCAAATAAGATTAAGCTTTTGGCCTTGTTAACTATCAATTCTGAATCCATGAAAACTGTTGGAAATAGTCATTACATTAGTTTGACTGACATCACAATACCCCTGCAAAACATCAGAAGGTCATCAGCAAAGCCTAATTGCACAACCTACATTTTGCTACATCTAAGATGGTAGTTAAAATCTGGTTTTTGACTTAGGGTCTTCAGCACTCTAGTTAAATATTTCATCGCTAGTACAAACAAGAAAGGGGATAACAGATCCCCTTGCCTCAGCCCTTTCCTAGCATCAAATGGTGTAGTCTGCCTCCCGTTAATAAGAACAGAGTAAGGCATTGTCTTCAGGCAACTCATGATCCATTTAACAAATCTATCAGGAAAAGCCAACCCAATAAGTATTTTTTCTATGAATACCAACTCCAAGGAATCATACGCCTTTTGCATGTCTAGGTTCATCATACATCTAGGTGATAAATTATTTCTTCCATACCTTTTAACTAGTTCATGCCCCATAATAATATTGTATGTAATAACTCTTCCTGGGACAAAAGCTGATTGGCAATTATCAACAAGATCATCCATAACTCCCTATAGTCGTCTGGTTAGGATTTTAGAGATTATTTTGTATATTGTCGTGCAGCAAGATATAGGTCTAAAGTCCTTGACAATTGAAGGGTTCTTGACCTTGGGAATTAATGTCACGGACGTATAATTTATGGGCTGAAACATCTCATTGTATCAAAAAAGTGAAGAACGGCCTGTGTAACTTCGTCACTTATAATTGGCTAGGCTTTGTTGAAGAAATATGCATTAAGCCCGTCACACTCGGGGCGTTCGTATCATCAATACTGTTAAGTGCTTGAACTACTTCCTCACTGCTAATCGGGCTGATTAACTGCTTCTGCTAATTTCTGTTAAGTACCGCCCCATCTTGAATAACGGTAGGATTAATTGCGGGTAGAGATTCAGCAGATGTGCCTAGAAGACTCCTATAAAAAACTACCACTTCTTCCTTTATATCAGCTTCAGTATGTAGCAATCCCCCTTGGAGTGACTGTAAATTCCTAATGGAGTTCTGCCCACACCTGTTCTTCATGGTAGCAAAGAAATAAGCAGAGTTAGAATCTCCTAACGCAAGCCATTTGATTCTAGATTTTTGCTTGTATATACTCTAATAAATTTCTCCCCATTTCTCTAACTGTGCTCTCAGCTACTTCTCTTCTTCTCTTAAATTAGCATGTAACAACTGAGTTCCCATTTGTTGTTGTACCATCTGGAGATTTTTTCTTATTTCTTCTAGCTTCATGTCTGCCCCCATAAATTGTCTTGTATTCAACTTCTTCAAATCTTGCTTCACCTCCTTGAGCTTATACCATATCTGCCTCATACGTACATTTGTACCAATACTATCCCAACAATCTTTGATCAATGGTAAGAAGTCTTGATGCTCTGCCAAGCAATTGAAAAATCTGAAAGGCCTAGCACCCTTTCCTTGCAGCCCTTCAGTAATAAGTTTTAAAGGGAAATGGTCTGAAAAGAAAGGTTCCATCACTATAACTTTACAAGTTGGCCATAAGTTCATCCATTCTGCATCCACTATAGCCCTGTCGATCCAACTATATACACTATTATTTGTCCAGGTATAGTCCCTACCAATGTATTGTAACTCAGTCATATCAGTGTCAAACAAAAATTCTCTAAAATTTCTGACTTCTACTTCTTCTATAGGAGCCCCAAATTTTCTATCCTCGGCATATAATATAGTGTTGAAATCACCCATTACTAGCCGTGGGCCTTGTTGTACTCCTGCAAGTTCCTTGAGTCTCTCCAATAAACCCCTTCTATCTTGTATTGTATGGTATCCATATACAGCAGTGAAATTAAAAAATAAGTTGGTTGCATAAATTCTCAACATTCCATGGATGCATTGATCACTTATGTCTATCACATTAAAGTCAAAAATATTAGGATCCCAGAGGACCCAAATTCTTCCCTTGCTGGTACTTGTAGTATTTGAAATCCAGCTCCATCCTCCTGCAATCTTAGCAACTGTTTTAGCCTCCTTTATTGTTTTAACTCTATACTCTAATACAGCTATCAACCCCAATTTATTCTCCCTTAAAACCCCCTTTAGCTCCTTTTGCTTATACGACTTATTTATTCCTCTTATATTCCAAGTAATCAGACTCATACTGGAACAAATAGAGAAAATATGTTATCCCCAGCCCCTCTCTGGCTATTTTGTCCCCTTTCAAATGATTGACGACCTTGCAAAGTATGATTGCCTGCTGGCTCAACTAATAGACTAAATCCATTCTTTGTGCCAATATTTTCACCTGCATTACTCGCCATTTTATTTGCTTTAGCAGCAGATTTCCTTGTAACAGCTTTCCACCCTTTTGTTTGAGGTTGTTCATTGTTATTCTTTGGCTGGGTAGGAAACTCTATTTCCTTGGCTACCTTCACTGGTTGTTTCTGTTGCTTTTGTATACCCTGTTGCTGAACATGTGTCACCTTTCGAATATCTGCCACTGATTCACTCCTTTGCCAAACCTGTTTGGTGATGGCATTCTTTCCTTTAGCTAGCTTAAGTGGAGGCTTCCTTTCAATCACTCGCTTACAATCATGTCCAATGGTTAGACATGTTGAGCAATATTCTGGTTCCCAATCATAAACTATCTCCTGCTCAAATATCATTCCTCTAGGATCCTTCACCTTCACCTTTTTTGGCAGGGGTCTTGTAATGTCGACCTCAATTAACATTCGAGCAAATGAGATACGAGCGACTGAAGTAGTACACTCATATGCAAAAAGTGGTTTGCCTAGGCCACTACCAATACGACTAAGAGTCCGTATTCCCTAACAATTAAGCGGCAAATCGGGATGTTTCACCCATAATGGTACAGTTCGTAGCACTTCATCATAGAAATTAAATTCAGAACTTCATGGCTTCATTATCACACACCTATTGTTAATTGTTTGTGGACCAGAGAATAATACCTCATTCCTTTCCTCGTAGCAGCTGAATCGAATCACAAAATAGTCTTCATTGTGATAATAGAATCATGGTTTTTGAGCGAACCTCCATTGAGCGAAAAGGAATTTCTCAACAGCTCCAATTGTGGGTGAGTTGCCAATGACATACAAGATAATAGCATGCTCCCACTTCTTATTTTCTTCTTCAATATCCACTTGGTCCAATTCCACAATTATCTCCCCTTCTTGTATCAACGGAGCTATGAAGTCCAGTTTCATTCCCCTAGAGACCAGTTTATTCCCGGTGACAATATTGGCCTAGGTAGGGACACATTTGGTAGCATCAGTCTGATCAATCTTCATTATCTCTTCAGTAGGGGTCTCCTGCTAAAGCTTATCAGGAATAGCTCTTCCAGACTCAGACCTAGGGCTTTGAGTTTCCTTCAATTGCATTACAAGTCCACTGCCTCCGCTATTCGCAACCCTTGTTGTTGAGATAAGCTTAGTTATCCCCGAGACAGAGGCTATTGTCCCTGTAGTGTCATCATTCCCCGGTAAATCACTTATAGCTTCCTTGCCCCTTATGGGCGGAGTGTGCGTGCCCTCATCCTTGTGGTTTGGAATCCCAGTTGGCAATTGAATAGGTCCTGTTGCCAATCGATTTTCCAATAAGTCAGGCTTCTCAATTGCTCTGCGATTCACCTTTGCTATCTTCACTTCTGATTACTGAATTTTGTTCGCAGCTTTTTTCGTCTTGCCCCTAGCCATTTCCGGCGTAGGCGTACGATAAGTTTCACCACTAATGTGCGCCAAGAGGAGAATTAGCTATACTAAAAGAGACAAGTTACTCTAAATTGCTTAAGTTCCAAGAACAATTATTACTAAGGGTAAAAAAGAAAAAAATAATTGATTTTTTTTTTTGAACTTCTAAAATGACATATAATATGAGACAACTATTTTGAGTAACCAGACTGATAATATGAGACGCAGGGGTAGTATATCGGGGTTGGACAAGCCCATTTTTTTTTTTTTTGGGTAAACACCAAATTTTGTTATAGGTACATAATATCCTTGTGCTTTTAGCAATTCTATTGCATATTTAGTAGGGCCAAATGCAAATTCCACGCACGTCGTCAAATGACTTTTATATTGAAGCATGAAGGGAAAAAGTAAAATGAACGACTTCCCATTATGGCATTCCACGGCTCATTTCCTCCTTATCAACATAGGAATTGGAAAATTTGAAGAGAGTTGGAGCAAAAGCACCTTTTTTATTTTCCCTCCTTTATAAACGTAACCATTTTCATTGAATGACCAGACAAGTTATGAATTTTCATACTCATAATTCATAACGTTAGTACTCCCTCCAGTCCAAAATAAGTGATTTTTTGGCTTTTTTCTTGTGGTCCAAAATAAGTGATTTTTTCAGATTTCAAGAATGAATTAATTATTTTTTTCCTACATTGCCCTTGGAGTAATTAATGTTGGAGTATGTGTTAGGAGTGTTTATGTGAAGAGACAATAAAGGTTAATATGGTCAATTTCATTGCTAATTAATGTTAAAAAGTGAATTTCTTAATATGTGTGAAAACAACCAAAAAATTACTTATTTTGGACCGGAGGGAGTATTTCCACACTCAAATTATTTCTAAAATTAAGAATTATGTAGAATTAACCAAAATAGCAGCCCACATAATTTCTTAAACTAAAAATAGCCGGCAGATGTATAATATATATTTAATTCCTATATAATGTATAATCAATGTATACCGACTAAAAAAAGATAAACATTGAACTTGACTGGATACCTGTGTAACAATCCCCAAAATGGTATTCAAATTTCCACAGGAACAATTTGTGGTAAATTCATGTCCCGCTACAAGTATTGTGACATGCAATTATCTAAGCTAATAATAATTCCTTTTAGCATAGTAGAGCTTTGGTAGTTGGGACAGCAAAAAGTATGAAGACTGAGAAAGGGATCAGATTTGGCATCAATGCAATAAAATGGCTAAAATAAAAATGGGTAACAGATCTGGTGCAGTGATTGTGGAGATGTTTTTAAATGAGGAAATGAGTGATGACTGATGAGTCCTGAAATAAAGAAACAACTTTATAGCATTTCACTATCACATTTAATCCAATCATTACTAGGTCATTCATGTATATTCAATTTAAGAAGAAAAAAGTGCAGATTTAGTCCAAAACTTTTGCCAAAATTTCGATTTGGTCCTCAAAGTTCGATCTCTTGCTAGCTCATCCGTGAACATTTAGATAATTTCCCAGGAAGGTACTAGTTTCATCAATTGTAAAACTACCGAATTTATGTGACTATTTGAGTAGTTTAGTTTTTGATAATTAGAAAAAGAAGCAGTACTATGGTAACAAGCTCAGAACTACGCTTCGACCGTCATAATTAATTAGCCCATAACCACCTCCTATTGCGTGTTTGTTTTGTATGAATGATATTTTTTTTTTTTGAGATAATGCTTCAAAAAATATTTTACTAAAGATTTATAAAAATGTTAACTATGGTATTACATTGAAAAATTGATGAAAATTTTGAGTGCGAAAGATTAATAAATAATGTGTAAGTGCTGTTGCAGCTTGCAATATGGAGTAAGAGTTGACATATTTGTAAAGAACTTTTTTCCGTCTAAGAAAATATTTTCATGAAAAATTAATTTTTTATGATCAAAGACTGAGAATATGAGTTCATCAAAATAAAAAAAAATGTCCCCTTTTTGTACCAAACACAATTAGCTTTTTGTAGTGGCAACAGGCAACTTGTACTAAATAATCACTAATAAGTGCTGAGCTATAACAATTCTCTATACTTACGTGATAAGGTATTAGAATATTGACCATTTTAAATAACATGAACTTGACAATGGTCAATCATTATATGTCA
Source organism: Nicotiana attenuata (assembly GCF_001879085.1). Taxonomy (NCBI): domain Eukaryota; kingdom Viridiplantae; phylum Streptophyta; class Magnoliopsida; order Solanales; family Solanaceae; genus Nicotiana; species Nicotiana attenuata. Next base: position 37,364,759 of record NC_031996.1, on the reverse strand, counting down.
TATACAAATAAAGACATACGTATATAATTTATGAAAGTAAAAGATATCTTAAATTTATATTAAGTGACGACACTGATACGGTAAAAGACATCTACTTTTGGCAAATTTATTTTTCTATTTTCAGGTTTTCTTGATCATGAAGTTTTATAAATATCGATATAATGAAATTAGGGGTCATTTGATACACGGAATTAGTCAGCTGATTAGATTGACTTGGACTTATCTTTGTGTTTGATTCATTTTTTAGTAATTCTTGTAAACAAGAATGTTCTATTACCTGTAGTTTACGAACACGATTTTAGTACGGTTTCTTTTCTTCTACTTTTCCAAAGGAAGAAGTCTTTTACATGCAATTTTCTTTCAAGAAAGTGCCAACCGCATTAGACTCGTAGTTGAGTTTTGACCAAACTAAATTAGAAATAAGACTAGTCCAATCTGGCAAGAGGACAAAACAACTACAACCTCCACAATTGAATTACATATCACTTTCTATATTTAACTTTTTTATATTTTAAACTTTTTATTTTATCTTTGATTATATGCTTTCATATCATAAAAAAAAAAAATCAAAATGTGTTTAGAATCACAGATTTAAGGTTAGTATGCATCAAAAATCTTTATTATTATTATTATTATTATTATTATTATTATTATTAATCCCAGGCCGCTACAGCCTATGCCATAGTCAGGGGCGAAGCTACTTTGATTGAAGGGTGGTCAACTGACCACCCTTCGCCGAAAAATTATATTACATATAAGGTAAAATATTACTTGTTATTGATTAAAAACAGACTTTGAACACCCTTGCATAGCCCACTGGCAAAGAGTGTTCAAAATTTGAACACCCTTATTGAATTTTCAGGCTTCGCCACTGGCCATAGTCTTTGCCCTTCGTGTAAGCACTGGGTAAACCCCTACTTAGTAATAGCCTGCAAACCACACAGGAGATGTAAACCACACTATCCTATGTGACAAATTCGAGCCAAAAGCATTGAGGGGATTGATCCCAGGTCATCTGTATGGATGACGCCACGAAGGGACTTTCTTATTATTTTTAAATCTATGCTCTCAAATATTATTGTATGGAAAAAATTGGAGGAAGTAATATTTATCTACACCCTCCATTTCAATTTATGTGAACCTATTTGACTTGACACGAAGTTTAAGAAAAATGAATACTTTTGGAATTTGTGATTCTAAACAAGTCAATAAGGGCTATTTGTATGGTTATAAAAACTTCTTATAAAGGGTAGAATTGTAAGTTTAAATTAAATTGTTGCCAAATTTAGAAAGGGGTCATTCTTTTTTAAACGTACCGAAAAGGGACATAAATTCGAAAGTAATACTATTTACAATCTTGCACCGACACTTATCATTTCTTTTGTAGTTCACCCCCTGTACCACCCCGTACCGATTTACACCACTTACGTTGCGTTTCGTCCAATCTCTAACCCATTATTATGAGAGAAATGTCGTTTTGTTAGTAAGCTACTTTTAGGTTAAAAATTCAGATTACATGCTAAGTGACATTTTATCACCTAAAATAAGCATTATTAATCTGCTAAATCGTTGAAAAGGAAAAGCAACAGTATTCGCCGTGGCAAATACTTTCCTCTTTATTTCTTTCTTATTATCTTGCTAGTGCCTAGTGCCTACAAACAGACGAAATCACTGCTGGCAAAGATTCCATCTTTGTCCCTCAAATTAATGGGGTGGGGGGTTGTGACTGGGTGGGTGGGTGATGCTTCTTGTTCTTTCTCTTTACCGTCCATTCGTTGATCCATCCTTCCCTGTTTCTCCCACTAATTCTCTCACTCTACCCTTCACCATGCCTTCTCTTTCTTTATTTCCAAAATCCCTCCTTTTATTATTATTAAACGTTTTTTTATTTCATGGGCAATAATCACTAAATCCCAATTTTATTATCTGAATTATGGGGTGCGCAACCTCAAAGCATGATGACTTACCGGCGGTGGCACTCTGCCGTGAACGTTGCGCCTTTCTAGACGAAGCTATTCACCACCGTTACGCTTTTGCTGAAGCCCATGTAGCTTATCTTCACTCTTTAAAAGCCGTCGGGGTTTCTCTTCACCGGTTCTTCCAACATGATCTCGATCTTTCTACTGCGTCTTCCTCCGATAGTCCTCTTTCTCCGGTTCTCAATCTCCCTTCTCAACGCAAAGGTGGAGGAGACCTTCCAGAACCTTCCTCTTCTTCCCCTCCAGCAAAAAAGGCAATTCACAAACATCACGATTCTCACTCTAGTTCCGGTTCACATCTTCATTTCCATTCTGACTCCGGTTCGGACGATGATGACTCCGGTTCAGAGTCTTTGCATCACCACCATACCGAAACCCCTACTCACGTTAATAATCAGTACGGTCAGTTCGCTTATGCTGATCAGGAAACCCTAGGCGGGTTCGGAGCACCATATCAAGTCGGAGCGGGTGGCGGGTTCGGAGCACCGTATCAAGTCGGAGCTGGTGACGGGTTCGGAGCACCGTATCAAGTCGGAGCTGGTGGTGGGTACGGAGCACCATATCAGGTTGGTGCGGGTGGTGGGTATGGAGCACCGTATCAAGTTGGAGGGGGTGGTGGGGGATATATGCATATGAATTTTATGAGGAAGCAAACGACGCCATCGGTGACCTATCAACAACGGCCGATGAGCTCCCAGACTGTTCGTATGGGTGAAGGCTCTTCTTCCTATTACCCTTATCCTTATCCGAATAGCAACAACCCTAATTCTAACTACAATTACCCGGAATATCCCAATTACGGTGACAGTTTTTTTCCCTCGTCGATGCAAAGGCCGTACGGTGTTTCATCTCCGCCGCTGGGGCCGTCTAGAGCTGCGCCTTCGACTTCGAAACCGCCACCACCCCCGCCATCTCCACCGAGGAGTTCACCTTGGGATTTTCTGAACCCTTTCGAGACTTTTGAGAATAATAATTACCCTACACCTTATACGCCAAGCCGAGACTCGAGAGAGGTGAGGGAAGAAGAGGGTATTCCTGATTTGGAAGAAGAGGACTTTGAGCATGAGGTTGTTAAGGAAGTTCATGGACATCAGAAGTTTGTCCCCGGCGATGGAGGAGGTGGCGGAGAGAACTATTCAAAGGCTGTGGCAGAGGAGAGGGAGAAGCAAACTGATACAGAGTCGTTATACCGTGGGAGGCCAAGTGGGTCAGTTGAGAATGAGCAGGAGGTGGAGTATGAGGTGCACGTTGTGGATAAGAAAGTGGTAGATGAGGACAGAAATAAGTCAGGGGGACATGGTGGAAATGTTAAAGCTCGTGCATTTAAGGATGATTCTGATGTTGTGAAAGAGATACAAGTTCAATTTGAGCGAGCTTCTGAATCTGGGAATGAGCTTGCCCAGATGCTCGAGGTTGGAAAGCTTCCCCACAATCGTAAGCACGCCTCCTATCAAGGTACTTCAGTGTGATCTCAAGTTTTGGTTATTATGCCTTCCACGTATGGAGGTATTCAATTGTGATGTCACGTTATGATTTTTAGACGTTAGCACTTTTACCATAGGTCCTATGCTTTGTAGGAGTGGTTTAACCCTAAAACATATATATTTACAAAATATAGAGAACTTATAGTATGTATTTGCATATAATATTGGCTTGAGATGAGTTTAAGTAGGAGTAGCATGATTAGTGAGGATTCATATAACTGATCCCAACTTGTGTGGGAGTGAGGCAAGTTGTTCTTTTATCAAGTTATGATTTTTATCCTATTCTCCACAAAGAATCTGTCATTATGCTCTTGAGCCTTGTAGATGATAATATTGGATTGTTTATGATAAAAGCTAAGTCTTGCTATGTCAAAGTGTACTGGACATGGTAGTAATTTGTTATGGTTGATGTTTGAGGTTATTTCAGTTGATTTTAACTTATATTTCATGGGAATTTGTGGAGACAGTTTCTTCCAAGATGTTGCATGCAATTACTCCTTCGTTATCTTTAGTCTCGTCACAAACTTCTACCTCAAAGAGTGCTGAGATTCAGATCGCTGATCCTGCTGCTTCAAATGTGGAAGGAGATGTTACTTCAAGGTACAGGAACCTTTCTTCAACGTTAAACAAGCTGCACCTCTGGGAGAAGAAGCTGTATCAGGAGGTTAAGGTATTGTTTTCTTTTGTAGGTTCACTTTATTTCTTTTCATTGTTTGCTTTATGATGCTTTGGATGACATCTTCTTTTGGAGGGCAGAGTTTACTGGTGTGTTTTGCTTGCTCTCTGAATAGCTCAATTAATTAGAGGATTTAAAATTGTTTCTTCCTCATCTGTGATTATTGTCTCTTTCTGTGTTTTGGTGTGTCTTGCAAGTGGTAATTAAGTGGATACTTGGCATGTGGTGCAGTAGAATCTTTGTGGACAATCTCAAAAAACCTTTGACAATCCAGATTCCAGAGATATGCTAATGCCATACATCTGTACTTGTTATCACTACTGTCGTTTGCTATGTTTAATCTTCATCTGTAGTCATGTCTGTCTCACTTTAAGAGAAGCTGCGAACTTCAGTTATGGTTGTTACTATACATTCTTCTGTGTCTATTGTTGCTTGTATTTCCTCTTTCTGGGTGATATGAGTCCTTTGAGTATTTTTTTTCCTTTTGTTGCAATTGGAATTTATAAATTGCTCCCCTTCGATCGCACCCTTTACCACAAGACAAAGGTTGCTGTAGTGCTAGGTGTAATTCATATTGCCTTAAACATGTACTGTGTATTGACAGTGTGTACTTCCCCTTGCTTATTCTGGTGCAGTCCGAGGAGAAGATAAGGGTACTCCATGAAAGGAAATCTGAAAAGCTAAAGCGATTAGATCAAAAGGGTGCTGAGGCTCACAAGGTTGATATGACAAGGCAACTGGTTAGAAGTCTCTCCACAAAAATTAGAATCGCGATTCAGGTTGTTGACAAGATCTCTGAGAAGATAAACAAGATTAGGGATGAAGAGTTATGGCCGCAACTGAATGAATTTATTCAGGGGTACGTCTTTTTTCCAAGTCTTCCGGGTAAAACGGATACCTTTTGTTTAATGAGATTTTAAAGAATTCTCTATCTGGTTTGCCTATCATTAGATTTCGTAAATGCACTACATGGAAGAGAAGAATTGTTGGTTTGCCACATTTTGATTACTGTTTCTGATTTGTACTGCTAGGTTTTTGTAATGACATCATTGCATGCCTCCAAGCTACTGCATCATCTAAAGTCTTGTATATTGATCTCCATGAATGATTTCAAAAAATTGATTTGGATCCAAATGCGATGTTCTTGTTTCTAGTATCCTTCCGGCAGACGAAAACCTGTAAAGATGAAAGCTTTTAAAGAATTTCTTGTGATGAGTTTGTCAAGTACTTCTTCTATTAAGCGTGCTACAAGCATATGGTAACTGCCTAAAACTGCTCTTTGTGCAACTCAAATTGGCTTTTTAATTCCTAGCTTGGAGGGGGTAGACAATGATTTTGAACATTTGAGAAATATCTTCTTAATCCTAGTTTCTTTGGGTGCACCCCATGAGTTCGAACTGGTATTGAAGATTTCTTTCATAGAGAATCATGTCTTTTTGTAGGTTTATTTTTCGAAAAACCACTTGTATAGGGGAGGTTTTTGGTGTTCCCAGCTTTATTGTATGTATTATAACTCACTTCATTCAAAAATATAAATAGAAGAATTGGCTTGTTTGTTAGGATGTGGTAGCAATGACCAGCATATTCAGCCTTAGCAAATGCCATTATAGTTTGTCTTTATTAGAAAGTTAAGGGTGAATGTAAATGTTTAGCTGCTTGTGATACTCCTAAAGGGGATTCTTGCTTTCGCTAAAACTGAATACAACTTCTAGAGTTGCAAATGCATCAATCAGACACAGCTGCGCGATCTCCTATGGGATGCTTTTGGGGATTTATCTTGATATAGTGCCTATTTATAGTACTGTCGGATCGGTCTCAGATTTTTCCGCTGAACTTTTATCTCATTCTAGGCCAATTAGTTATCTAATGTAAGTTTCTCTTGTGTGGATTCTCTATGCAGGTTAAGTAAAATGTGGAAAGGCATGCTTGAGTGTCATCGTAACCAATGCCAGGCTATTGGAGAAGCCAAAAGATTAGATGCCATTGCATCTCACAAACACTTCAGTGATGCACATCTCGAAGCCACTCTGGAGCTTGAGCAGGAGCTTTTGCACTGGACTTTGAGATTCTCTTGCTGGGTGAATGCACAGAAAGGTTATGTGAGAGCTCTTAACTCTTGGCTCATGAAATGTCTTCTGTATGTACCTGAAGAAACACCCGATGGAAGAGTTCCCTTCTCTCCCGGAAGGATTGGTGCTCCCCCAATTTTTGTCATTTGTAATCAGTGGTCACAAACCATTGAAGGAGTTTCTGAGAAAGAGGTTATTGACTGTATGCGAGATTTTGCAACTAATGTCCTTCAGCTCTGGGAGCGAGATAAACTGGAAATGCGGCAAAGGATGATGGTGAACAAGGATATGGAGAGAAAAGTGAAGAACCTGGAGAGAGAGGACCAGAAGATACAAAAGGAGATTCATGCATTGGGCAAAAGAATAGTACTCGTTTCTGGGGATGAAAATGGTCTCTCACTAAATAGGCATGTCGTGTACCAGAGTGACACAAGCAAAAATAGTAGTCTTCAGCTTGGTCTGAGACATATTTTTGAGGCCATGGAAAGGTTTACTGCCAAATCCTTGAAGGTTTACGAGGAGCTTTTGCAACGCATTGAAGAGGATAATCTGGCTTGAATTGCATGAAAAATTGTTATTGCATTACCTTGAAAGGTTACACCTTCTCGGTGCCTGTTATTATGCTACTATTGGAGGTTATTCAATTTTCAGGCTGGGAAACAATGTGAGATGGAGCAACAGAGACCTTGTTTGGTTTCTCTGCTCTCGCTGTAGCGTAATCATAGCTTAATCAGTTTCAGCTGGGAAGAGAGATTTATGGCAGCTGTAATACTGATGATGTGCCTTTGAGGTTATTGCAATGGAAACTTTTTGCTGATATTCAGGACAGATATTCTTGAATCTCCTGTTTTAGAAGTCTCCTTGGATCTTGAATATTACATTAACTGATGCAGTATAAAATATGCTGTTTTTCAGTGGTGGGGCTCCGCGTCAGACTAGCTATGAACCTGAAAGTATGCTCAAGTCACTAATCCTGAGCTACTGCAGACGTAAATTGTGAAACATCATGCCTCTGTTAAATGCGAGTATTTTTAAGCGTTGGCATGGTGGTAGTTTGCCCCATTGGCACCACTTAGGCACCACTTGGCATGGTGGTGCGTCCTATGTGGTGGCCGGACCAGTCCCTGCGGCAGCTTAGGTGGCACCGACTAAATTGAGCCAGGCTGGAGACTTTGTGCTCTGTCCTCCTGGAGCAACTGTTGATTGGTATTGAGAAACTGATTGTTGGAGATATTTGTGATGGCAGGTCATGTACGGATAGGTGCTTCATTCTTGTGATAGTAACACGAATAAGCAAGTAGAGGTGGCATCTAAACTGCAAGCAGAGGCCGTCTGCCTCAATGAAAAGAACATGAGACATTTGTCCGGAAATGTGAAACTCAGGAGTTTGGGATATAGTTTGTTCTGGCTGCCTTAAGGAGGGAGGTTGAGGAGTTGTTCATTCTGAGGCTTGCCGTACTTTGGACATATTTCAGTTGGATCAAGAGTACACCAGCAGAACATGAGAAGAGGCTGTTTGGTTATGCAAGTCATTTGCACTGCTGGTTGCCTGGCACCAGACATTGCCCGAGAATAGAGGCATAATATTCATGAGTTAGTTGTATTCTGATTGTTGTACAGTGGCTATGTTCTTTAAATTCTGATAATAATCTATATCTTGAATTAGGTATGTATAGGGCTGGATAGATGAACCAGATTTATTTTTGATGATAGATGGTGCATTCTATCCACTGATAAATTGTATGGCTTGTTTGGACAGCTCCCTTATTCTGCCATGGTAATATTTCAGCTTAAGCTAACTCAGAAGCTGCTAACCTTAAAGGTTTTCTGGATTTGAGGTGGGGCGTGTTGAATACATCGTTATACCAGGTTGGTAAATCGTGTTTCTGAATATGATAAGATCTGTTGTTGTTTTCCGAAATTTGGTACCACATTTATAAAAGAATAAAAGTGATATTGCAGATTAAAAGATAAAGGGGTACATCATGATTAATGGATTAGAAAGGCAAAGGGGAAAAGCTGCACAGAGAATATATGCCTTCCAATCAACTTACAAAATAGGACCAGTAATAATACAACATTTTGTCATGTTCAAATTTGTTGTGTTTGGTCATTGAGTCATGATTCATCTCATCTGCCGATTCTGTCATAAAGTCATTGAGACACACTCTATCCTTCTCACAAATAACGTCACAGATTAATTGAAGTGCGCAAATCAATTTTTCTTTTGAATTGAATAATCCAACATCTTTTTGGGCCCTCCTCCTTACAACCAACCAAAATGTGAGAAAAGTTTCTGAAGCCTCAAACATAACGTTGTGCAGGTGTTGCCACATTTCTAACTCTAATAAGACTTCTTATTAGGATCCTCCAAAGAAATGGAAGAAATAAAATGCAGGACATCTGCAAGGTTGTGGCGTTCGATCGATACTGCACTTAGACATCTGCCGTTTATATTGAGTTTTACGTAATCAATCACTCCAACTGTTAGATTATCAATAAACATTAACGAGTGTATGTATACTCAAGACGGTAATTAAAACAACATATGAATTGAGTAGTTAATAAACCTCGACGTGTTTACACTGCCATGGGTTTGAATCATAAGTACTCAGTCAAAACGAAAAAGTCAGAAACTTATTATCTAATCATAGGAAAATTAGGAGGAACTGAGACGTGATGAAAGTTCGGACTTCATCTTCACTGGTGTGGAGCAGTTGGCTTATCACCTTTCTAGTATGGTTGTCATACTTGCAGAGATGTGTCTCCTTTTCCTTGTTTTTTTATCGAACAAAGAACAAAATAGACTTGTGTGCGCAAACCACTGTATCCTTAATATTGTCGAATGGCAGCTCCCTGATGATTCGTTTGGTTTCAGCAGTCGAAGACAAGACTCGGACTTTCATCTTCTTCAGGGCACTTGAAACTATAATGATTTAGATCTTGGAGCCTTTGTTTGACCAAAAAGTATACTACTCTTTGTTAAACTAATTAAAAGATAACTGAGGTGAAAGGTGAATCCTAGTCAAGCATAATAATTCTTAGATCTAGCTTAGAGTCTAAATGATACCGTTTACCTAGTGCTCAGAGTCGTGTAAATGAAGAATGAGTTACGAGAATTAAATAGGGGAAATGGCAATAAATGTGAATAGGAAGAACAATTCACCCAAATATCGAATGATGTGGAAGATTCTTCCTTCGGACAACGAAATATGGCGGTAAACAAGAATATGAGCAATACTTTCTTGGATCATGCAAGTGAAAGGGAAGAATAATCTATAAAATCAATCACTATAGAAAGGTGAACTTTGTATTTTTCCTTAAGGGTCAACTTCATACAACAGTTCTCCCAGAATCAATCTCACATGCCCCTCTTCTCTCTCTCTTTTTCTATTTATATGTGATGTTCTCTGAAAACCCTAAAAAAGTACAACAAAGGGAATATTCTCTTGAATATTCCCATCTCTAGTCCCAAGATTACACTAGCCGTTATTCCTACTCCTCGCTATTCGACCTCAGCTTCAACGGCTTGCTCAACGATTGCTCGTTATTGGGCTTCAGCCAACCTCGACTTTGCTGCCCAAATCGAAACACCGTCTTCTCACTCAACGACCTTCCCACGCCTGATTTCCTAAGTCCGATTTTGACCCATACAACCTTCATCCTCATTTCTTAGTAGTGTCTCCCAACTCCCATCCACCTGATCCCAGTACTTCTGATTTAGTATGTTAAATTAAAGCCCAGAAATGTTTCTGTTGTGATGAAGTTTAAATATGCTGGCATTAATCAAAGTGGATGCCAAACTACTTGGTTTAACTCGTGCATATGCTGTCTCTCGCAGGTTGCAACTTTCAAGGAGGTATCATGTTGTCTCTTAATACTTGTATGCTGAAACTCAGACATTTATTTACATATCCTATACTGCATTGAAATTTGATTCCACATTTAAAATTGCAGATCATCCATGTGCAGAAAAAGAGTGAGTCATTGCATTAATATATGTAGTCACCTAAGATGAAGGTCGTACGAGACAGAGCATAAACATTGCCTGATATGCAGTTTAATCCAAACCAACTGTGAGGTTGCATCCATGTATAATTTGTATGCAATCAAATAAAGTGCACGATCGAGTTCCATTTATGAATGCAGAGTTGTCAATATTCCTTGTCTCCAACCCGACGTGCACTGATAAACATACAGTTACCTGAAATGTTTATGCACTCAAATTGCTTAACCCATTCGTGGGGAATCATTTTAATAAATAAAAAGAAGAATAGGTGGTGTATGTGATGGTGGGAGAGGGCATGCCACAGACATCGCCTAGAATCAAGTCCTTTTCTCTAGCCCCCCTAGTTCTATATATATAGAGCAAGGGCAAGAAGAAGGAGCACAACTTGAAAACTTAGAATTGCACCTTCCAATAGTCTTCTCAACTTCAACAAGAAAAAAAACAAATGGCTCCCTCACCTTTGAGATCGAAAACTATCCTAAAGCATGCACGTTCTAGCAGCGTTCCCTCCACATCTCACCCTATCGTGTCTCAATTCGATGAAAACTTGTCTAGAGTAAAATCATCTTCAGAGGCTACCTCTTCTTGTCTTTCATTGTTCACCTGCAGACTAGGTGATCTTGAAAACTTATTTGATTGCACGCAAGATTTGCTTCAACTACCACACTTTCAACAATGATATAGTGCCTATTTCTAGTACTGTCGGAGTGAAGAAATCATTTTTTTTAAAAAAAAAGGGGGGCCAAAAGTGGCTAAATTGAAAAAAAATAAAGAAAACTGAAAAAATGGCCAGCACTGGGCTCGTCTAAATCCGCGTCTACACGCGAAGGCAGACGCGACCAGGCCAGCCACAAAATAAAAAAAACAGTGAAGTGAGGGCATCGCGCGCCTCACTTCGCGAATTGTTAAATTTTTTTGTTTTTTTTTAAGAATATTTTTTCTTTCTTTTTGTTCTTAAAACGTTATAGTTATTTCTAATAGCTATATTCCCCAATTTCGCACCCCCACCCCTCGTTCTACATTCTGCCATCCAAGATCAGGTAAGTCAATTGCTTGTTAGGTTTTTTTTTTTTGTTTTCTTTTCCAAGTTTCGTTCACAGTATTCCGTTTTGTTTCGCTCACATGTATCAATTGCGGTGCACAGTGTTCCGTTTTTTTTTTTGTTTTTTGTTTTTTTGTTGTTTTTGTTTCATATAGTTTCGTACCACCCTCCCCCTTGCGTCAGTTATAGTTGTTCTCCTTGTTTGCAATTTCTTGTTATGGGTTACTTTAGGTAGAAGTAATTGAATTGTGAATTTTGGAGCATAATTTTCTCTAGATTTTGTTGGTTGTTATTCATAGTGAGGTGTAAACTACAATTCCCACTACCTCACTCAAATTGGGAGGGCAAAGCACATGTTACTTGCATTGATACATGAGGATAGAAATTATGCATATAAGATGTTCGACAAATTGCCCGATTGAGAATTTTGTTAGTTTTTGTGAAGTCTGAGTAGCAAAACTCATTGTTTTGGTAATATGAACATCTCTTTGGTGTGGGCTAGCCGTTGGGGGTCTTTGAATTTTTTTTAAAAAAGGTTTTAAATAAAGAAGAAAAACAAGAACCTGCCCGAAAAAAGGTTCTGCCGCCGTCCATCCCAACCCTTCGTTTTCTTCCCCGGCGACCCTCCTTGTTTCTTCTTCTTCTCCGGCGAAGAGCTTCACTTGCCTTATCCTAGAGCCCCCTTGATTTGGATACCACGATTTATTGCTTATTTTTTGTTCCCTTTTCGTCAGCTTGAGAAAGAACACAGCGAAGTTATCAATTTGCTTCGACTGCCGGCTGCAAGAGTATTATTATTTTAGTCGTGATAATGGAGCCTCGTGCAGATACTAACCTTGATACAGACATCTGGAGGTAATTGATTTCCTAATCCACTTGCTTTTTTTGCTGCTTAAACAACTGTTGTCTTTGGTTTCAATTGAGAATATACCTTCGTAGTTATTAACTTTATATCTGGACTGCTTGTGTTAATAGTCTGAATGATCAAGATAGCAATGCAATTATATTGCCAGACAAGAAAAAGAAGAAGAAGACAGAAAAGGAACAGGTATAAACAGAAAATCAATATGTTATACATGTTTGAACGTCTTCACAGATGACCGATTGCTTTTATTTTTTTCATATCAGGTATCGAAAAAGCTTAAAACGAAGAATAACATTAAGTTAAGTCAATCTCAAAAAAAAAAGCTGAAGAAACTCGAGGTAAGTGCATCCATGAATGTTCATTGTTTTCTTATTTTGTTAGTACTACTTATTCTTGTCATCTAGTTTTTGGACTTTGAATAATTCAGTCTCTCAAATGTAGGAGATAAGGAGAAATCAAAAGAGAGAGATTATTTTATTATTATATTAATCCCCAGGCCGCTACAGCCTATGCCATAGTCAGGGGCGAAGCTACTTTGATTGAAGGGTGGTCAACTGACCACCCTTCGCCGAAAAAAAATTATATTACATATAGGTAAAATATTACTTGTTATTGATTAAAAACAGACTTTGAACACCTTGCATAGCCCCACTGGCAAGAGTGTTCAAAATTTGAAACACCTTATTGAATTTTCAGGCTTCGCCACTGGCCATAGTCTTTGCCCTTCGTGTAAGCACTGGGTAACCCCTACTTAGTATAGCCTGCAAACCACACAGGAGATGTAAACCACACTATCCTATGTGAAATATTCGAAGCCCAAAAGCATTGAGGGGATTGATCCCAAGGTATTGTATGGATGACGCCACGAAGGGACTTTCTTATTATTTTTAAATCTATGCTCTCAAATATTATTGTATGGAAAAAATTGGAGGAAGTAATATTTATCTACACCCTCCATTTCAATTTATTGTGAACCTATTTGACCTTGACACGAAGTTTAAGAAAAATGAATACTTTTGGAATTTGTGATTCTAAACAAGTCATAAGGGCTATTTGTATGGTTATAAAAACTTCTTTATAAAGGGTAGAATTGTAAGTTTAAATTAAATTGTTGCCAAATTAGAAAGGGGTCATTCTTTTTTAAAACGTACCGAAAAGGGACATAAATCGAAAGTAATACTATTTACAATCTTGCACCGACACTTATCATTTCTTTTGTAGTTCACCCCCTGTACCACCCCGTACCGATTTACACCACTTACGTTGCGTTTCGTCCAATCTCTAACCCATTATTATGAGAGAAATGTCGTTTTGTTAGTAAGCTAACTTTTAGGTTAAAAATTCAGATTACATGCTAAGTGACATTTTATCACCTAAAATAAGCATTATTAATCTGCTAAATCGTTGAAAAAGGAAAAGCAACAGTATTCGCCGTGGCAAATATCTTTCCTCTTTATTTCTTTCTTATTATCTTGCTAGTGCTAGTGCCTACAAACAGACGAAATCACTGCTGCAAAGATTCCATCTTTGTCCCTCCAATTAATGGGGTGGGGGGTTGTGACTGGGTGGGTGGTGATGCTTCTTGTTCTTTCTCTTTACCGTCCATTCGTTGATCATCCTTCCTGTTTCTCCCACTAATTCTCTCACTCTACCCTTCACCATGCCTTCTCTTTCTTTATTTCCAAAATCCCTCCTTTTATTATTATTAAACGTTTTTTTTCATGGGCAATAATCACTAATCCCAATTTTATTATCTGAATTATGGGGTGCGCAACCTCAAAGCATGAGACTTACCGGCGGTGGCACTCTGCCGTGAACGTTGCGCCTTTCTAGACGAAGCTATTCACCACCTGTTACGCTTTTGCTGAAGCCCATGTAGCTTATCTTCACTCTTTAAAAGCCGTCGGGGTTTCTCTCACCGGTTCTTCCAACATGATCTCGATCTTTCTACTGCGTTTCCTCCGATAGTCCTCTTTCTCCGGTTTCAATCTCCCTTCCAACGCAAAGGTGGAGGAGACCTTCCAGAACCTTCCTCTTCTTCCCCTCCAGCAAAAAAGGCAAATTCACAAACATCACGATTCTCACTCTAGTTCCGGTTCACATTCTTCATTTCCATTCTGACTCGGTTCGGACGATGATGACTCCGGTTCAGAGTCTTTGCATCACCACCAATACCGAAACCCCTACTCACGTTAATAATCAGTACGGTCAGTTCGCTTATGCTGATCAGGAAACCCTAGGCGGGTTCGGGCACCATATCAAGTCGAGCGGGTGGCGGGTTCGGAGCACCGTATCAATCGGGAGCTGGTGACGGTTCGGAGCACCGTATCAAGTCGGTAGCTGGTGGTGGTACGGAGCACCATATCAGGTTGGTGCGGGTGGTGGGTATGGAGCACCGTATCAAGTTGGAGGGGGTGGTGGGGGATATATGCATATGAATTTATGAGGAAGCAAACGACGCCATCGGTGACCTATCAACAACGGCCGATGAGCTCCCAGACTGTTCGTATGGTGGAAGGCTCTTCTTCTATTACCCTTATCCTTATCGAATAGCAACAACCCTAATTCTAACTACAATTACCCGGAATATCCATTACGGTGACAGTTTTTTCCCTCGTCGATGCAAAGGCCGTACGGTGTTTCATTCCGCCGCTGGGCGTCTAGAGTGCGCCTTCGACTTCGAAACGCCCACCACCCGCCATCTCCACCGAGGAGTTCACCTTGGTTTTCTGAACCCTTTCGAGACTTTTGAGAATAATAATTACCCTACACCTTATACGCCAAGCGAGACTCGAGAGAGGTGAGGAAGAAGAGGGTATTCCTGATTTGGAAGAAGAGGACTTTGAGCATGAGGTTGTTAAGGAAGTTCATGGACATCAGAATTTTGTCCCCGGCGATGGAGGAGTGGCGGAGAGAACTATTCAAAGGCTGTGGCAGAGGAGGGGGAGAGCAAACTGATACAGAGTCGTTATACCGTGGGAGGCCAAGTGGGTCAGTTGAGAATGAGCAGGAGGTGGAGTATGAGGTGCACGTGGTGGATAAGAAAGTGGTAGATGAGACAGAAATAGTCAGGGGACATGGTGGAAATGTTAAAGCTCGTGCATTTAAGGATGATTCTTGATGTTGTGAAAGAGATACAAGTTCAATTTGAGCGAGCTTCTGAATCTGGAATGAGCTTGCCCAGATGCTCGAGGTTGGAAAGCTTCCCCACAATGTAAGCACGCCTCCTATCAAGGTACTTCAGTGGATCTCAAGTTTTGGTTATTATGCCTTCCACGTATGGAGGTATTCAATTGTGATGTCACGTTATGATTTTTTAGACGTTAGCACTTTACCATAGGTCCTATGCTTTGTAGGAGTGGTTTACCCTAAACATATATATTTACAAAATATAAGAGAATTATAGTATGTATTTGCATATAATATTGGCTTGAGATGAGTTTAAGTAGGAGTAGCATGAATTGTGAGGATTCATATAACTGATCCCAATTGTGTGGGAGTGAGGCAAGTTGTTCTTTTATCAAGTTATGATTTTTATCCTATTCTCCACAAAGAATCTGTCATTATGCTCTTGAGCCTTGTAGATGATAATATTGGATTGTTTATGATAAAAGCTAAGTCTTGCTATGTCAAAGTGTACTGGACATGGTAGTAATTTTGTTATGGTTGATGTTTGAGGTTATTTCAGTTGATTTTAACTTATATTTCATGGGAATTTGTGGGAGCAGTTTCTTTCCAAGATGTTGCATGCAATTACTCCTTCGTTATTCTTTAGTCTCTCACAAACTTCTACCTCAAAGAGTGCTGAGATTCAGATCGCTGATCCTGCTGCTTCAAATGGTGAAGGAGATGTTACTTCAAGGTCCAGGAACCTTTCTTCAACGTTAAACAAGCTGCACTCTGGGAGAAGAAGCTGTATCAGGAGGTTAAGGTATTGTTTTCTTTTGTAGGTTCACTTATTTCTTTTCATTGTTTGCTTTATGATGCTTGGATGACATCTTCTTTGGAGGGCAGAGTTTACTGGTGTGTTTTGCTTGCTCTCTGAATAGCTCAATTAATTAGAGGATTTAAAATTGTTTCTTCCTCATCTGTGATTATTGTCTCTTTCTGTGTTTTGGTGTGTCTTGCAAGTGTGTAATTAAGTGGAACTTGGCATTGGTGCAGTAGAATCTTTGTGGACAATCTCAAAAACCTTTGACAATCCAGATTCCAGAGATAGCTAATGCCATACATCTGTACTTGTTATCACTACTGTCGTTTGCTATGTTTAATCTTCATCTGTAGTCCATGTCTGTCTCACTTTAGAGAAGCTGCGAACTCAGTTATGGTTGTTACTATACATTTTCTGTGTCTATTGTTGCTTGTATTTCCTCTTCTGGGTGATATGAGTCCTTTGAGTATTTTTTTTTCTTTTGTTTGCAATTGAATTTATAAATTGCTCCCCTTCGATCGCCCCTTTACCACAAGACAAAGGTTGCTGTAGTGCTAGGTGTAATTCATATTGCCTTAAACATGTACTGTGTATTGACAGTGTGTACTTCCCCTTGCTTATTCTGGTGCAGTCCGAGGAGAAGATAAGGGTACTCCATGAAAGGAAATCTGAAAAGCTAAAGCGATTAGATCAAAAGGGTGCTGAGGCTCACAAGGTTGATATGACAAGGCAAACTGGTTAGAAGTCTCTCCACAAAAATTAGAATCGCGATTCAGGTTGTTGACAAGATCTCTGAGAAGATACAAGATTAGGGATGAAGAGTTATGGCCGCAACTGAATGAATTTATCAGGGGTACGTCTTTTTTCCAAGTCTTCCGGTAAAACGGATACCTTTTGTTTATGAGATTTTAAAGAATCTCTATCTGGTTGCCTATCATTAGATTTCGTAAATGCCACTACAATGAAGAGAAGAATTGTTGGTTTGCCCATTTTTGATTACTGTTTCTGATTTGTACTGCTAGGTTTTTTGTAATGAACATCATTGCATGGCCTCCAAGCTACTGCATCATCTTAAAGTCTTGTATATTGATCTCCAGAAATGATTTCAAAAAATTGATTTGGATCCAATCGATGTTCTTGTTTCTAGTATCCTTCGGCAAGACGAAAACCTGTAAAGATGAAAGCTTTTAAAGAATTTCTTGTGATGATTGTCAAGTCTTCTTCTATTAAGCGTGCTACAAGCATATGGTAACTGCCTAAAACTGCTCTTTTGTGCAACTCAAATTGGCTTTTTATTCTAGCTTGGAGGGGGTAGACAATGATTTTGAACATTTGAGAAATATCTTCTATCCTAGTTTCTTTGGGTGCCACCCCATGAGTTCGAACTGGTATTGAAGATTCTTTCATAGAGAATCATGTCTTTTTGTAGGTTTATTTTTCGAAAAACCACTTGTATAGGGGAGGTTTTTGGTGTCCCAGCTTTATTGTATGTATTATAACTCACTTCATTCAAAAATATAAATAGAAGAATTGGCTTGTTTGTTAGGATGTGGTAGCAATGACCAGCATATTCAGCCTTAGCAAATGCCATTATAGTTTGTCTTTATTAGAAAGTTAAGGGTGAATGTAAATGTTTAGCTGCTTGTGATACTCCTAAAGGGGAATTCTTGCTTTCGCTAAAACTGAAATAAACTTCAAGAGTTGCAAATGCATCAATCAGACACAGCTGCGCGATCTCCTATGGATGCTTTTGGGATTTATCTTGATATAGTGCCTATTTATAGTACTGTCGGATCGGTCTCAGATTTTTCCGCTGAACTTTTATCTCATTCTAGGCAATTAGTTATCTTAATGTAAGTTTCTCTTGTGTGGTTCTCTATGCAGGTTAAGTAAAATGTGGAAAGGCATGCTTGAGTGTCATCGTAACCAATGCCAGGCTATTGGAGAAGCCAAAAGATTAGATGCCATTGCATCTCACAAACACTTCAGTGATGCACATCTCGAAGCCACTCTGGAGCTGAGCAGGAGCTTTTGCACTGGACTTGAGATCTCTTGCTGGGTGAATGCACAGAAAGGTTATGTGAGAGCTCTAACTCTTGGCTCATGAAATGTCTTCTGTATGTACCTTGAGAGAAACCCCGATGGAAGAGTTCCCTTCTCTCCGGAAGGATTGGTGCTCCCCCAATTTTTTGTATTTGTAATCAGTGGTCACAAACCATTGAAGGAGTTTCTGAGAAAGAGGTTTATTGACTGTATGCGAGATTTTGCAACTAATGTCCTTCAGCTCTGGGAGCGAGATAAACTGGAAATGCGGCAAAGGATGATGGTGAACAAGGATATGGAGAGAAAAGTGAAGAACCTGGAGAGAGAGGACCAGAAGATACAAAAGGAGATTCATGCATTGGGCAAAAAGAATAGTAATCGTTTCTGGGGATGAAAATGGTCTCTCACTAAATAGCATGTCGTGTACCAGAGTGACACAAGCAAAAATAGTAGTCTTCAGCTTGGTCTAGAGCATATTTTTGAGGCCATGGAAAGGTACTGCAATCCTTGAAGGTTTACGAGGAGCTTTTGCAACGCATTGAAGAGGATAATCTGGCTTGAATTGCATGAAAAATTGTTATTGCATTACCTTGAAAGGTTACACCTTCTCGGTGCCTGTTATTATGCTACTATTGGAGGTTATTCAATTTTCAGGCTGGGAAACAATGTGAGATGGAGCACAGAGACCTTGTTTGTTTCTCTGCTCTCGCTGTAGCGTAATCATAGCTTAATCAGTTTCAGCTGGGAAGAGAGATTTATGGCAGCTGTAATACTGATGATGTGCCTTTGAGGTTATTGGCAATGGAAACTTTTTGCTGATATTCAGGACAGATATTCTTGAATCTCCTGTTTTAGAATGTCCCTTGGATCTTGAATATTACATTAACTGATGCAGTATAAAATATGCTGTTTTTCAGTGGTGGGGCTCCGCTGTCAGACTAGCTATGAACCTGAAAGTATGCTCAAGTCACTAAATCCTGAGCTACTGCAGACGCGTAAATTGTGAAACATCATGCCTCTGTTAAATGCGAGTATTTTTAAGCGTTGCCATGGTGGTAGTTTGCCCATTGGCACCACTATAGGCACCACTTGGCATGGTGGTGCGTCCTATTGTGGTGGCCGGACCAGTCCCTGCGGCAGCTTAGGTGGCACCGACTAAATTGAGCCAGGCTGGAGACTTTGTGCTCTGTCCTCCTGGAGCAACTGTTGATTGGTATTGAGAACTGATTGTTGGAGATATTTGTGATGCAGGTCATGTACGGATAGCGTGCTTCATTCTTGTGATAGTACACGAATAAGCAAGTGAGGTGGCATTAACCTGCAAGCAGAGGCCGTCTGCCTCAATGAAAAGAACATGAGACATTTGTCCGGAAATGTGAAACTCAGGAGTTTGGGATATAGTTTGTTCTGGCTGCCTTAAGGAGGGAGGTTGAGGAGTTGGTCATTCTGAGGCTTGCCGTACTTTGACATATTCTAGTTGGATCAAGAGTACACCAGCAGAACATGAGAAGAGGCTGTTTGTTATGCAAGTCATTTGCACTGCTGGTCCTGGCACCAGACATTGCCCGAGAATAGAGGCATAAATATTCATGAGTTAGTTGTATTCTGATTGTTGTACAGTGGCTATGTTCTTTTAAATTCTGATTAAAATCTATATCTTGAATTAGGTATGTATAGGGCTGGATAGATGAACCAGATTTATTTTTGATGATAGATGGTGCATTCTATCCACTGATAATTGTATGGCTTGTTTTGGACAGCTCCTTATTCTGCCATGGTAATATTTCAGCTTAAGCTAACTCAGAAGCTGCTAACCTTAAAGGTTTTCTGGGATTTGAGGTGGGGCGTGTTGAATACATCGTTATACCAGGTTGGTAAATCGTGTTTCTGAATATGATAAGATCTGTTGTTGTTCCGATTTGGTACCACATTTATAAAAGAATAAAAAGGATATTGCAGATTAAAGATAAAGGGGTACATCATGATTAATGGATTGAAAGGCAAAGGGGAAAAGCTGCACAGAGAATATATGCCTTCCAATCAACTTACAAATAGGACCAGTAATATACAACATTTTGTCATGTTCAAATTTGTTGTGTTGGTCATTGAGTCATGATTCATCTCATCTGCCGATTCTGTCATAAAGTCATTGAGACACACTCTATCCTTCTCACAAATAACGCACAGATTAATTGAAGTGCGCAAATCAATTTTTCTTTGAATTGAATAATCCAACATCTTTTTGGCCTCCTCCTTACAACACAACCAAAATGTGAGAAAAGTTTCTGAAGCCTCAACATAACGTTGTGAGGTGTTGCCACATTTCTAACTCTAATAAGACTTCTTTTAGGATCCTCCAAAGAAATGGAAGAAATAAAATGCAGGACATCTGCAAGGTTGTGGCGTTCGATCGATACTGCACTTAGACATCTGCCGTTTATATTGAGTTTTACGTAATCAATCACTCCACTGTTAGATTATCAATAAACATTAACGAGTGTATGTATACTCAAGACGGTAATTAAACAACATATGAATTGAGTAGTTAATAAACCTCGACGTGTTACACTGCCATGGGTTTGAATCATAAGTACTCAGTCAAAACGAAAAAGTCAGAAACTTATTATCTAATCATAGAAAATTAGGAGGACTGAGACGTGATGAAAGTTCGGACTTCATCTTACTGGTGTGGAGCAGTTGGCTTTATCACCTTTCTAGTATGGTTGTCATACTTGCAGAGATGTGTCTCCTTTTCCTTGTTTTTTATCGAACAAAAGAACAAATAGACTTGTGTGCGCAAACTCCTGTATCCTTAATATTGTCGAATGGCAGCTCCCTGATGATTCGTTTGGTTTCAGCAGTCGAAGACAAGACTCGGACTTCATCTTCTTCAGGGCACTTGAACTATAATGATTTAGATCTTTGGAGCCTTTGTTTGACCAAAAAGTATACTACTCTTTGTTAAACTAATATAAAAGATAACTGAGGTGAAAGGTAATCCTAGTCAAGCATAATAATTCTTAGATCTAGCTTAGAGTCTAAATGATACCGTTTACCTAGTGCTCAGAGTCGTGTAAATGAAGAATGAGTTACGAGAATTAAATAGGGGAAATGGCAATAAATGTGAATAGGAAGAACAATTCACCCAAATATCGAATGATGTGGAAGATCTTCCTTCGGACAACGAAATATGGCGGTAAACAAGAATATGAGCAATACTTTCTTCTGATCATGCAGTGAAAGGGAAGAATAATCTATAAAATCAATCACTATAGAAAGGTGAACTTTGTATTTTTCCTTAAGGGTCAACTTCATACAACAGTTCTCCAGAATCAATCTCACATGCCCCTCTTCTCTCTCTCTTTTTCTATTTATATGTGATGTTCTCTGAAACACCCTAAAAAAGTACAACAAAGGGAATATTCTCTTGAATATTCCATCTCTAGTCCAAGATTACACTAGCCGTTATTCCTACTCCTCGCTATTCGACCTCAGCTTCAACGGCTTGCTCAACGATTGCTCGTTATTGGGCTTCAGCCAACCTCGACTTTGCTGCCCAAATGAAACACCGTCTTCTCACTCAACGACCTTCCCACGCCTGATTTCCTAAGTCCGATTTTGACCCATACAACCTTCATCCTCATTCTTAGTAGTGTCTCCCAACTCCCATCCACCTGATCCCAGTACTTCTGATTTAGTATGTTAAATTAAAGCCCAGAAATGTTTCTGTTGTGATGAAGTTTAAATATGCTGGCATTAATCAAAGTGGATGCCAAACTACTTGGTTTAACTCGTGCATATGCTGTCTCTCGCAGGTTGCAACTTTCAAGGAGGTATCATGTTGTCTCTTAATACTTTATGCTGAAACTCAGACATTTATTTACATATCCTATACTGCATTGAAATTTGATTCCACATTTAAAATTGCAGATCATCCATGTGCAGAAAAAGAGTGAGTCATTGCATTATATATGTAGTCACTAAGATGAAGGTCGTACGAGACAGAGCATAAACATTGCCTGATATGCAGTTTAATCCAAACCAACTGTGAGGTTGCATCCATGTATAATTTGTATGCAATCAAATAAAGTGCACGATCGAGTTCCATTTATGAATGCAGAGTTGTCAATATTCCTTGTCTCCAACCCGACGTGCACTGATAAACATACAGTTACTGAAATGTTTATGCACTCAAATTGCTAACCCATTCCGTGGGGAATCATTTTATAAATAAAAGAAGAATAGGTGGTGTATGTGATGGTGGAGAGGCATGCCACAGACATCGCCTAGAATCAAGTCCTTTTCTCTAGCCCCCTAGTTCTATATATATAGAGCAAGGGCAAGAAAAGGACACAACTTGAAAACTTAGATTGCACCTTCCAATAGTCTTCTCAACTTCAACAAGAAAAAACAAATGCCCTCACCTTTGAAGATCGAAAACTATCCTAAAGCATGCACGTCTAGCAGCGTTCCCTCCACATCTCACCCTATCGTGTCTCAATTCGATGAAAACTTGTCTAGAGTAAAATCATCTTCAGAGGCTACCTCTTCTTGTCTTTCATTGTTCACCTGCGACTAGGTGATCTTGAAAACTTATTTGATTGCACGCAAGATTTGCTTCAACTACCACACTTTCAACAATGATATAGTGCCTATTTCTAGTACTGTCGGAGTGAAGAAATCATTTTTTTTAAAAAAAAAAGGGGGGCCAAAAGTGGCTAAATTGAAAAAAATAAAGAAAACTGAAAAAATGGCCAGCACTGGGCTCGTCTAAATCCGCGTCTACACGCGAAGGCAGACGCGACAGGCCAGCCACAAAATAAAAAAACATGAAGTGAGGGCATCGCGCGCCTCATTGCGAATTGTAAATTTTTTTGTTTTTTTTTTAAGAATATTTTTTCTTTCTTTTTGTTCTTAAACGTTATAGTTATTTCAATAGCTATATTCCCAAATTTCGCACCCCCACCCCTCGTTCTACATTCTGCCATCCAAATCAGGTAAGTCAATTGCTTGTTAGGTTTTTTTTTTTTGTTTTCTTTTTCAAGTTTCGTTCACAGTATTCCGTTTTGTTTCGCTCACATGTATCAATTGCGGTGCACGTGTTCCGTTTTTTTTTTTGTTTTTTGTTTTTTTGTTGTTTTTGTTTCATATAGTTTCGTACCACTCCCCTTGCGTCAGTTATAGTTGTTCTCCTTGTTTGCAATTTCTTGTTATGGGTTACTTTAGGTAGAAGTAATTGAATTGTGAATTTTGGAGCATAATTTCTCTAGATTTTGTTGGTTGTTATTCATAGTGAGGTGTAAACTACAATTCCCACTACCTCACTCAAATTGGGAGGGCAAAGCACATGTTACTTGCATTGATACATGAGGATAGAAATTATGCATATAAGATGTTCGACAAATTGCCCGATTGAGAATTTTGTTAGTTTTTGTGAAGTCTGAGTAGCAAAACTCATTGTTTTGGTTAATATGAACATCTCTTTGGTGTGGGCTAGCCGTTGGGGTCTTTGCACTTAAATTGCATCCGTTTTAGAACAAATGTCAACCCTCGGCCAACTTCGGCACGACTTGCGCGCGACGTGTGCGTCTGCCTACCCATTTGATTTTCCATGATGAGAAGTAACCTTAACACTGTCATTAAGCTGTAGTAGGCATTTGTACCCTGGTTGCACACTTACGCTTTCGGTCTAAGTGTGGGTGCGATGTATACCACTATGACTTAAGGTTATACATTATACTAATATGTGTTTTGTATCTTTTGCAAGCGATATGGCCGTCTCAAAAACACCAACTAGAAGCCATGGAGCGTGGTACTGGTAAGCCACCCCCAAAGAAAGCCCAACTGACAAGAATGTAGCAGAGAGGGTAATACAGAGGCACAAACAAAGGCTAAGACTGATAAGGTAAAGACTGGAACTTCTTGAGGTGGACCCTGAGGCTACCTATCTGAGCACTGGGGGCTGAACAATACAGCAAAGAGCATGTCAACACGGCAGTCTAGCCAAAGAGGTTCCGGTGCAAATTAGAGAGGGCTTCACAACCACTAGCAGAGAAACGGAAAGTAGCCGAGGTGAAGGAAAAGGGCAAGGTGACAAGGGTTGTGGATCAGAATCTGAAGAGGACTCAGATGATGATAGGAGGCAGCGATTCAGTTACCCGACGGTGAAGGGGAGTCCGAGTGTTCCAAAGGCTACGAACGTGTGGATACGAAGTTCGTGAGTGAAAGTGCGTGGAACAATGGAAGCATATAAAGACTAAACAAATCAATCCCACTACTCTTTGAAAGACCGTTGAATTTTAAGGCTACCAAGTTAAGTTCTCCGATATTTTGCCGAGTCATAGAGCAGAATGGGTGGACACGCTTTGCTCAAGGACCGAAGGTGTAGCAAATTTGACTCTTGTGGTGAATTGTATGCCAACTGGGACCCCTGACAGGGGCACTTGACATTGTTTGGGTTCGTGGGGTCAAGTTGATATTTCCGCCTCGGCAATAAATAATAGTACTTCCGCATCCTGCATCAGTCCGACTCAGAGTACTGAGGAGAGAACAAAGACCCGAATGTGAACCACATACTTGAAGTTCCTGTGTGGGGGATCTGGACCAGCTGAGTGGCAAGTCGCTGATGGGTTTGGAAAAGACGTACATGACAGGAGGCTCGAATATGGT
>NC_031996.1:37333774-37339967 GCF_001879085.1 Nicotiana attenuata | reverse complement strand
AATATGGTTGAATTGGGTCTGCAACAGATTCATGCCAGCAACGCACAAGTCTATGGTGATTTGGGAGCGAGTATTCTTGGTATATGCCATCATGACAGGTATCCCGGTGAACGTTGGAGCAATCCTACGAAGTCAAATGGCGAAGACCAGAAAGAACATGCAGTGGACACTTCACTTTGTGCACACTTTGACCGCATTGCTTGCTAAACACAAATTGACTGAGAGGGATGATGAGATTCGTGAAAGCACTGAGTCGGCGGTCCATGATATTTGCTCTGTTAAGGACCCATCAGAAACATCTATAAAGAAAAAGGGCCATGGTGCGCGCATCACTGATACGGAGAGCGCACTTCAGCAGTTACGAACAGAGTTAGCCATGCGAGACCGTGCTTTGCTAGCAGCACAGGAGACTAGAGTTCAGTGGATGCGAGAGCAGTTCAATGTGTTGCTCGAGGCTGTTCGTGGACAGAGACAGGTACGACGCATTGGAATCCAGACAGATTTTGAGGAGCCGGGCGATGCGGAATTGTTTGCTTTGAGTGCTACTGTTGGCACTGCTACTGAGGTTCGAGATGTGGTTATTGGGGAGGCTGCTCCGACTAGGAGGGTGAGATGATAGCAGCCGTTGACACATCTGGTGTCACATTGGAGGATCCATCAACATTGCGGACCGAGGGTGCTACCACTCCCCACCCGCAGCCTGAGACATGATGAGGGAGTTTCTGACACCCACTCTACTATTGATTATTTCTCTTTTGCTTCTGTGATATGGTATAACTGAGGACAGTGCACTCTCTTAAGTGTGGGGTGGGGGTATCAGAATTTGATTTTTCTGGCATGTGTCTAATTGCTAGTGATACATTTTGTGATGATCACATTGAAGGCCATTGTAATTGTATAATTGTAGTCACCTTTTTATTGGCGTAATCCCGGGTTTTCTTTAAACCACGGTTCTTTCCCGAGGATGCCATTTTTTTTGAACCGGGTAGTCTTAGGTGATTTTTCTTTATCAAACCGTGTAAAAGAATTTGTGGACTTTGCCCGACGATGGATTGCCTAGATTAGTTTTCTTGAGGGTTTAAAGTCTAAAGAAAAATACAAAAAGATTTTTTAATTTTAATTTTTTTTATATTTTTTTTTACTGATAATGGAATGGGAAGAACGGGATATCTATGCGTTTTGACATGTTTATGTTGGGGCTTAGAGCTGGAGCATTTGCACTAAGTATTTACTTCTTTATTCTTGTGATTATATGCCTTGAGAGTATATGTGTTTCTTTTGATGCCTGGGCTCGTCTATTGACTCCTGTTGTTACTTCCTAGTGTTTGGATTATATTATAACTGCGTGAGTGCTTTAACTTGAGAGTCGGGTCTGAGCCGTCCTGAGTAAGTCATGTGCATTGCGTGAGGTGAGATTTTGGTTGTACTCTGTGTCATTCATTGTTAGTCTAGAACTTGCCCCGTGTATATGTCGAAGCGAAATAATTAAGTCTTGTGAGTTTAGGAAACGATATAGGCGTTTCTTTGATTGATCCTTCAGCCTATCTGCCTACCAGTGATAAAAATTATCCTTTGATAGCCCATTTGAGCCTGTAAGCCTTTTCGTTGGTACCCACAGTACAAGACGAATCCCATTGCTCTTAATTAAATCTTGTTGAACCTTTACCTCCGAAAGCACTTAAGTCGCTAGAAGTGAGGGAGAAGAGATTGGGTAGTTTTTTTTTTAGGGGAACCATAGAACGACCAACAGGTGCGTGTGTACATTGAGAAAGCCACTAGCTGGAAATATGAACTTATGGAGTTTGTTGAAAAGATTACTCTAAAAAAAAAAAAACCTCCAGTTCATGTTGGTATGTGCTAGTGCTTATATAGATGTGCTTAAAGTCAATGGGCTACGTTATTTACGGTTTTGTAGCAATATATTGAGTGATCATGAAGAGGATGTGCTTAAAGGTTAATGTGTATTGTATTAAAAGTGCTTAGGAGGGTTAGCCACTACTATCCATATTTATCCTACCCGTCCCATAGCCTACATTACAACCCATGAAGACCTAATTGATCCTAGACTTCGCGAGCTTAAATTAGTAGCGACTTACATTGCGGGCAAGCCTATGGTACGAGCTTTGGGGGGCACATGAGTTTCTTTGCGAGAGTGAGTGAATTCTTTCATTTTGTGAGTCCTTAAATTATACTTGAATTCATATTTGAGTGTGTGGACTGATTACTCTCTTTGTTTTATTGGTGAGGGCACATGCTTTACAATGGATTGGTAAGGAACTCGTATCTTTAGTTTGCACAAGAAGTGAGTCACAAAGAGGACTGTAGTGGAGTCAATTTTTGAGGCTAGGATGTTAGAAGAGTCACACAAATATTTTAAATAATCTTGGCATGAGTTTAGAACTTGAGAAATGGTATGAAAAGTACATATGCTGGGTTCTAAGCGTTGATATAAACCATTATCATTGGTGTGATGCTTGAGTATGTTTTGAAAGGAGTTTTTGCCTATGCGCTTAATTTTAAGTTGCCCGAGGACGAGCAAGAGTTTAAGTGTGGGGTGTTGATAAATGATGAAAAGTGCATATTTTTGAGTATATTTGCATATTAATTTTTGTGTGAGTCGCGAGAGTTACATGATTTTTAAAGTGAAATATACTCATTATGTGTTTCTTATGTGTAGGAATGAGTTTGGATGATAAATGATCAAAAGATGACAATTCGACACAAAAAGAAGAAATTAAAGGATTGAGAGCTCGTCTATTCTCGTGCGTGGGACGAAGTTGGACGCGAAAAAGGAGAAAAGTTAAGGCACAAAACAGCGAAGCGAAGCAAAGGCACGGAGCGCTTCGCGAATGGAAGAATCTCAAAAGCTGGATTCGCGTCAAAGTTCGCGTCTAGACGCGAAGGCAAACGCGGATCCGCGTCAAAGTCCTCGTCTAGACGCGAAGGCTGACGCGGATTCCAGCTTTCCCTAGCCGAAGTGGGATTGGAGTATTTCGCCCTTTAGCAACCCTAAGTGATATAAATACATCAAAAAAAATAACTTTTGAAGGGGGACTTAATATTGGGAGAGGCAAAAATACACAAGGAACAAGACGTGGAATACTCTACGAGTTTTTCATCTTCTTCTTAATTCCATTGTCGGTTATGACTGTTTTACATTGTAATCTTGTTTAGTAGTATGAGTAGCTAAACCCGTTATCTAGGGTTGATGGAACCAATTGTTGGTTGAAGTTTTGACTCAACTCGTTATAATCGAGCCGGATTTATTATATGATTGTTCAACTACGTTTTGTATGGTGATTGATTGAATGGGCCCTTGATTAATCGTGTCTAATTACCTTATATTGCTTGAGAAAGAATATTAGGTTAGACAGCTGTTGAACAACACTACTTTTGGGTAATTGAAGAGATTCATTACTTGAACTTAAAAGTGGGTTTAGAGATAACGAAACTTTGGTGGGATAATTTAGAGTTACACATATTGTCAGCTAGAGTAGTTTGAGAGAATGCTCTAGTAAATTATTGTAGTTGATCGAGAGATAATTATGATAACCCATAGCTCTTAATCCTCATAGAGTGTTACGGCGAGATTATAGTGAAAGAGTCAAGGCCTAAATTAGCAATTGGGGAAATCGCTGCCCTAGACCTTTTTACCATTGAATCATCTTTGCTTTAGCTTATTGTTGTTTTTAATATTAATTGAAGTAGTTAAACAAAAAAAACCAATCTTTGTTGATCAAAATCTTGCATCTAGAAATTGGTTGAGTTGATAATAGCATTGCTAAGAGTTGTAATGGATAGGTTGGTTCCCTGAGGATTCGACTCCGGACTTAAAACCGGATTATATTTGCAACGACCGCTTTGTCTTTTAGAAGGCATAGTTGGGCGTGATCAGTAACCATTGGTATGGTGGTAGTTTGCCTCATTGGCACCACTTAGGCTTCAAGTGCATCCTACGTGGTGGCCAGACCGGTCCCTGTGGCAGCTTCGGTGGCACCGACTAAATTGAGCCAGGCTGGAGACTTTGTGCTCTGTCCTCCTGGAGCAGCTGTTGATTGGTATTGAGAAACTGATTGTTGGAGATATCTGAGTGATGGCAGGTCATGTACGGATAGGTGCTTCATTCTTGTGATAGTAACACAAATAAGCAAGTAGAGGTGGCATCTAAACTGCAAGCAGAGGCCGTCTGCCTCAATGAAAAGAATATGAGACATTTGTCCGGAAATGTTAAACTCAAGAGTTTGGGATATAGTTTGTTCAGTCTGCCTTAAGAGGGAGGTTGAGAAGTTCATTCTGAGGCTTACCGTACTTTGGACATATTTCAGTTGGATCAAGAAGACTACACCAGCGGAACATGAGAAAAGGTTGTTCGGCTATGCAAGTCATTTGGACTGCTGGTTGCCTGGCACCAGACATTGCCTGAGATTAGAGGCATAATATTCATAAGTTAGTTGTATTCAGATTGTTGTACAGGGGCTATGTTCTTTAAATTCTGATAATAATCTATATCTTGAATTAGGTATGTATAGGGCCGGATAGATGAACCAGATTCAATTTTTGATGCTAGATGATGCATTATATCCACTGATAAATTGTATGGCTAGTTTGGACAGCTCCCTTATTCTGCCTTGGTAATATTTCAACTTAAGCTAACTCAGAACCTGTTAACCATAAGTCGTTTTGATTGTCCATAACGCAAAGTTTTTCTGGATTTTGAGGTGGGTGTGTTGAATACATCCTTATACCAGGTTAATAAAATATTGTTCCTATTTCTGAATATGATAAGATCCGTTGTTCTTCCTGAGCCGATCTATCGGAAACAACTTCTTGGCCCATCGGAGTATCGTATTGTTTTCTGAAATTTTGGTATCCACATTTATAAAAAAACTTTTGATAAAAGGGGTACATCATGATTAAGGGATTAGAAAGGCTAAACGGAAAAAAATGCACAGAGAATATATGCTTCCAATCAACTTACAATAATAGGACAAGTAATAATATAACATTTTGTCATGTTCAAATTTGTTGAGTTGGTCATTGAGTCATGATTCATCTCATCTGCCGATTCTGTCATAAATTCATTGAGACCACACTTTATCCTTTCACAAATAAGTCACGATTAGTAAAGTGCGCAAATCAATTTTTCTTTTGAATTGAAACAATCCAACATCTTTTTGGGCCCTCTCCTACAACCAACAATGTGAGAAAAGTTTCTGAAGCTCCAAACATAACATTTGCAGGTGTTGCCACATTTCAACTCTTAATAAGACTTGTTATTAGGATCCTCCAAAGAAAATGGAAGAAATAAAATTACAGGATGTCATTACATCATACAGCAGTAGCAAAACATGCTAGAGTTTTTTATCCCGAGGATCATTGGTCCCACTAATTCAATCAACTGGCTTAGGGGGTAAAGCGCTCCCTGCCATTATCTCTCTAAGGTTTGATTCATGATTTTTGGTTAAGTAGGGAAAGATCCCACCATTAGTGGTGAAATTCCAGTTTTCAATCATCAGGCAAGTTGACAAGCCCTTCGTTTAAATTGAACTCATATTTCCCTTTTTCATCAAACATTTGGAACATATCGGATTTTGGTGGATAAGTTCTTCTCAGAGGGATTTGGAATCTTGATTCACAATTAAGTTTGAGATTACTCTTCTTGTCTCTTCGTCACCTGCCAAACTAGGTGATCTTTGAAATTATATGCATTCACACGAATGATTTGCTTCAATACAATAATCAACACTATTCACTATCACGGCGATCGATTTTTGGGACGGTACCATCAAGGTATTAGACGTTTGTGCCACCACTAAGATCTCTTATCGAATGAAAGCAATATTCTTTCAGCTCTTCATAGGAACGGAATATGGATGAAATTTCTGGCTATCCTAAACCTCTTAGAAGGAAGTCAAAAAAGATCCTTACAAGTTTGAAGAGTATGATAAAGGAAACCCTTGCGCATTAAACAAAGCCTGCACCAATGCTGTGTTGGTAGGAATTGCAGGAGGTCCAGTCCAGTCACCTTGAGGCCTATTTAAGTCCTTGTGTTGTATGTCAATGGAACCGGATCTCAATCAAGTAGTTGGTCATTGTTGTAAGATATGCCCTTCGAAAATGAGGAATAAAAGCCATGAATTGCCAATGTTGCATGCAGATTTGTCTCACTCTCAGTCAAATAAGACGGCAAATA
>NC_031996.1:37332381-37333124 GCF_001879085.1 Nicotiana attenuata | reverse complement strand
GGCTAAAAAATGCAAGACTAATTAGTAAAATGTGAATTCAATATTAAGTGCTATGCTATCAGAACTTGTTAAATATCATTTACTATGATATAAAAGAGTTAAAACAAAGTAATTAACTTGTACCTTTTGTTTTCGTAAAATATTTAACCTTAATTTAATATAATGACTAAAAGCTAATATGAAAAAAATGAAATATAACATGGAAATGTTATTAGCACTCCGTCAAGAGTCAATAAATGTTAGAGTCCATCGCATGTCTTATTTGTTTAATTTTCTTTAAAAATGATATAAGGTAACCGTACCCATATAAAACATATATAGTTTTGATAGCTACCTATAATTTCATAGGGAACTGAATCTTTTTTCTTCTTCAGACCTATAGGATCTGAAATTTTGGACTGCCACAACCTAACTTTACACCCGAAGGTCTGAAATTTTAATATCAAAATTTTGGACAAAAAAGTTATAACAAATCCTCTCATGTTCAAAACATGAAAATGTGTATAACCTTTATATGTGTAGCTCGAACTAACGTGTTTGTTTTAAAAAAAAAACTTTAAGAAGTTTTTGTTATTTTTAAATCCCTTATAAAGCAAGTCTTGGAACTGTTCTTTCAATTCTTTCAACTCTGGCGGGGCCATACGATATGGCAGAATAGAAATGGGCTGAGTGCCCGGAGCAAAATCAATGCAAAAGTCAATATCTATGTCGGGTGGCAGCCCCGGCAGGTCTGCAGGAAATAC
>NC_031996.1:37294544-37332281 GCF_001879085.1 Nicotiana attenuata | reverse complement strand
TTATACAAATGTCAAAAAAATGCAGATGGAGACGAGTGTTTAGTCTCGGAAGGTAGAATAGTAGCCTTGTGCAATGCAGAAAAATGCAGATGGAGACAGTGTTTTGTCTCGGAAGGCAGAATGGTAGCCTTATCCAATGCAGAAATAAAATTAAATGGCAAATGGTAATAGAATTTCTTAGGCGATAGCAGGTTCAGACATTGTGACTTCTGGGGACATTGCGATATAGGGACTATTGCCGGCGTGTGTGGATAACAAATGTTGGTAAACACAAACAATTCTCAGAGTTGTATTCCTAAACCACGTTTATCTCGTGAATGTATAGCATGTCAGATGCTTTCGCAATCCAAGTGTC
Source organism: Nicotiana attenuata (assembly GCF_001879085.1). NCBI lineage: Eukaryota > Viridiplantae > Streptophyta > Magnoliopsida > Solanales > Solanaceae > Nicotiana > Nicotiana attenuata. Next base: position 37,331,926 of record NC_031996.1, on the reverse strand, counting down.
TGCATCCAAAGAGAAATCGTGAGTTTTGTAGAAGGGAGGTTAGTTCGTATCCCCGATGGCCTTGCTTGCCCTGTTCGGCTTTGATCTGGTGACACGGTATGTATCATTGGGGGTAGCGTCGCTGAACAAAGCGATTTCGATAATAAACATGCATGATTTTGTAAAATATGACCTAAGTATATATTTAAGAAATAATTTTTAGATGAACCGATGACTGTGACGTAGCTCAAGATATTGCAACCTCTCTTGTTATGCAATTTTGAGGGTCCTCCTCAAAATTCTGCCCCAGTTTAACGGGTTGATGCTTATGACGGCTGCTTGCGATGATTGGCTGAAATTACTTCGGAATTTTGAGGGTCCTCCTCAAAATTCTGCCCCAGTTTCCAATTGCGAAGGGAAATGAAAATTTTATTGAATTGTGACTGAACCCATTAGGCTGCCTACGTATCCCCTCTTAAATGAGAATCAGGTCAAACGTAGTTCAAATACATCAAATAAGGAAGCATGAAAATCACACGTAGTAGCGTTTGACTGCATCTGATTGATTGGTTTTGGCCAAACTTCTCCGTCCATTTCGGCAAGTATAAGGGCTCCTCCTGTTAGAACCCGGTGAACCATGTGTGGACCCTGCCAATTGGGAGAGAACTTCCCTTTGGCTTCATCTTGATGCGGGAAAATTTTCTTTAACACTAGCTACCTTGGTGCGAACTTCCTCGGCTTGACTCTCTTGTTGAAGGCTCTGGACATTCTGTTTTGATAAAGCTGACCATGGCAAACTGCATTCATTCTTTTTCCATCTATGAGAGCCAGCTGCTCGTAATGACTCTTCACCCATTCTGCATCATCGAGCTCAACTTCCTGTATGATTCTCAAGGAAGGAATTTCCATTTCAGCGGGAATGATGGCTTCCGTACCATATACCAGCATATAGGGGGTTTCCCCAGTTGATGTGCGGACTGTGGTGCGATATCCTAACAGAGCAAATGATAACTTCTCGTGCTACTGTTTATGCTTTTCTATCATTTTCCTCAATATTTTCTTGATGTTCTTCTTGGCGGCTTCTACACCTCCATTCATTTGGGGCCTATAGGCTGTGGAGTTCTTGTGTTTGATCTTGGAAGTTTCACACATAGCTTTCATCAAGTCACTGTTGAGGTTGGAGCCATTATCAGTAATGATTGACTCTGGAATCCCGAACTGACAAATAATGCAGTCGTGGACAAAGCCTGCCACGACTTTCTTAGTTACTGCTCTGTAAGATGTTGCTTCGACCTATTTAGTGAAATAATCGATTGCTACTAGGATAAACATGTGTCCGTTTGAAGCAATGGGCTCAATTGGACTAATAACATCCATTCCCCAAGCGGCGAATGGCCAAGGCGAGCTTGTTGCATTGAGCTCATTCGGCAGCACCTTTATCACGTCGGCATGAATCTGACAGCGATGGCATTTCCGGATGTACTGGATGCAATCTGTCTCCATAGTCATCCAAAAGTATCCAGCCCGGAGTATCTTCTTGGCTAAGACAAAACCGTTCATATGTGTACCGCAGGTCCCAGCGTTGATTTCTTCTAACAGTTTGGATGCTTCCCTTGCGTCGACACACCTGAGTAGTCCCAAATCAAGAGTCCTCCTATACAGGATTCCTCTACTGTGGAAGAAATTGTTGGACAACCTCCGAAGTGTGCGTTTCTGAATAGGATTTGAAAGTTCTGGGTATTCTCCTTTTGTCAAATATTCCCTGATATTATGAAACCAAGGCTTTCCATCTCCTTCTTCTTCAACATGGGCACAATAAGCTGGCTGATCGTGGATCTTTACTGGAATGGGATCAATGAAGTTTTTATCTGGATGTTGTATCGTCGATGACAGGGTAGCCAATGCATCGGCGAATTCGTTCTGGATTCTGGGAAAATGCTGGAATTCCATCTTTGTGAATCTCTTCCTCAGTTCCTGCACGTGGTGCATATACGGGAGTATCTTGGAGTTCTTGGTCGCCCATTCTTCTTGGACCTGGTGTATAAGCAATTCTGAGTGTCCGATCACTAGCAACTCTTGAATGTTCATGTCATATCCATCTTGAGCCCTAGGATGCAGGCTTCATATTCAGCTATGTTGTTGGTCCACGGGAACCTGAGCTTAGCTGACACCGGATAATGTTGACTGGTTCCTGACACTAGGACTTTTCCTATGCCAACTCCTTTGAAATTTGCTGCTCCATCAAAAAACATTATCCATCCATCATAGGATTCCACAATGTCTTCTCCTACGAATGATACCTCCTTGTCAGGAAAATGCGTTTTTAGGGGTTCGTACTCTCCATCTACGGGATTTTCATCAAGGTGATCTCCTAATGCCTGTCCCTTGATTGCCTTCTGAGTTACGTAGACAATGTCGAATTCACTCAACAGGATTTGCCACTTGGCCAGCTTGCCGGTGGGCATGGGCTTCTGAAAGATGTACTTTAGCAGGTCAATTCTTGATATGAGATATGTAGCATACGCACAGAAGTAGTGCCTCAGCTTCTGGGCCACCCAAGTCAGAGCGTAGCAGGTGCGTTCTAATAGAGAATACCGGGCTTCGTACGGAGTGAACTTCTTGCTGAGATAGTAAATGGCCTGCTCTTTCCTTCCCGTTTCATCATGCTGCCCCAGGACGCAACCGAAGGCACCATTTAATACTGCGATGTAGAGTAGCAAAGGTCTACATGGCTCAGGCGGGACTAAGACTGGTGGTGTTGACAAGTATTCCTTTATTCTGTCGAAAGCTTTTTGGCAGTCATCCGTCTATTTGGTAGAGGCATCCTTTTTTAACATCATAAAGATTGGCTCACAGATAACTATAGATTGTGCTATGAACCGGCTGATGTAGTTGAGTCTCCCCAAGAAACTCATCACGTCCTTCTTTTTCTTTGGCGGTGGCAGTTCGTTGATAACTTTGACCTTTGATGGATCCAGTTCTATACCCCGGCGACTCACAATAAACCCAAGCAATTTTTTGGCGGGAACCCCAAATGCACACTTCGCGGGATTCAGTTTCAGGTTGTACCTATGCAATCTATTGAAAAACTTCCTCAAGTCCCCCATGTGATCAGTGGCCTTCTTGGACTTGATGATATCGTCATCTACATACACCTCGATCTCATTGTGTATCATATCATGAAAAATAGTAGTCATGGCCCTCATGTAGGTGGCCCCTGCATTCTTTAACCCAAATGGCATCATCTTGTGGCAGTACATTCCCCACGGCGTAATGAAAGCCGTTTTTTCAGCATCCTCTTCATCCATCCAAATCTGATGATAACCGGCGAAGCAATCCACAAATGATTGCAATTCATGCTTGGCTCAATTGTCGATCAAGATGTGTATGTTTAGTAAAGGGAAGTCGTCTTTCGGACTGGCCCAGTTGAGATCCTGGTAGTCAACACAGACTCTGACCTTCCCGTCCTTCTTTGGTACTGGCACAATGTTGGCTAACCAGGTCGGGTATTCTACTACCCTGAGAAGTTTGGCATTGACCTGCTTGGTGACTTCTTCCTTAATTTTCAGACTCATATCAGGCTTGAAATTTCTGAGCTTTTGCTTTATCGACGGACATGTTGGATCAGTTTGCAGTTTGTGAGCCACAATAGACGTGCTCAGGCAGGCGAATATGTCCTCATATCCTTTTAGAAATTCTGTGTATTCCCTCTTTTCTGATGGCTATAAGTGAACGCTGATTCATGTTTCTTTGATATTCTATTCATCCCCAAGTTATCAATTTCGGTCTCGTCCAGGTTGGACTTCGGCCTATTTTCAAAATTCTCAACTTCCTTCACAATCTCTTCCGGTATGTCATTTTTCTCTAAATCTATGTCTGTTTGTTGCGTTGTCTCATTGCATGTTATAGTCATTGGTTTATCAAGATAAGTAATAGTAATGCTGTATATGTAAAGTAATGAGAGAAAATAATAAGAGTGTTGATTTATAAGGAAAATCGAAATGCTTTGATAAATTCCATAACTGTTTTGAACATTGCAGATCTTATTACGGAACTTAAAAATGCGAAAGGAAAGATTAACTAGTAAAAGTAAAAGATAGTGCATGATGCTTGTTCAGCCTTGCTACCCAGAGGCTCGCCGAGCTTTGGTGGTTCTGATGGTCCAGTTATTGAGGCACGCTCCTCTGCTTACAGCCTGTATGGAAGGGCCTTCCTCCCCCTCCTCCTCGAAAATGACACAACAATCCATATCATCGTCTTCCAGGAACAAATTCCTCACTGCTGCCAGTGCTTCCTCTTCTTCTGACCCGTAGATGTCTTCGGTCGGTTGGAAAGTCTGTTCCAAGCATGGTATTGGTTGCTCCAATGGGTAGTAAGGACCGCGCCATGGTGGCGACCAGTCGTTGAATTCTTTCCAGGTATACTCATATCCCAGACCGAAGGTGGTGCCATGTTTCTTTAGTTTTATAGGCTTGGCGATTCCTTGGAGGTTCTTGCCAAGTCCCTTGCCAGGTTCATACCCTCTCCAGTTCAATATGGTTTCAATTTTGTTGTCCCGCCATTTGTCCTTATCAATGGCATTGACTCGCACGATGTGGTGATAGGTCTCCCCGCCTATCTTTCTTCTGCCTCCTATTGCTGGGATGGTCTGGCAACTGTATATGAGATTGCTACCGTCGCCGTGAATGATAACCTCTTGGTGATTCCACTTAAACTTCACTGCCTGATGTAGTGTTGATGCCACGGCCCCAGCGGCATGGATCCATGGCCGTCCCAACAACAGGTTGTAAGATGCTGGCACGTCTATCACTTGATAATCAACATCGAACCAAGCAGGCCCCATTTGCAGACACAAGCTAATTTCCCCAATGGTGGACCTTTGGGAACCGTCGAAAGCTTTTACGTTGATGGCCCCATCCTTGATCTCATGCAGTCCCTTTCCTAATGTCCTGAGTGTTACCAACGGACAAATGTTGAGTTGGACCCTCCATCAATCAGGTTTCTGGTGATAAAATAATCTTCGCATTGCACGGTGATGTGCAAAGCCTTGTTGTTACTCAACCCTTCTGGTGGCAGCTCATCTTCATGAAGAGTGATATTGTGACTTTCCAATACCTGTCCTGCCATGTTAGCCATCTCTCCGTCGGTGATGTTGCTTGGTACATATGCCTCACTCAGCACCCTTTACAGGGCATTCTTGTGTGCATCGGAATTTTGTAGCAAAGCAAGGATAGAAATTTGCGCCGGTGTTTTGTTTAGCTGGTCGATAACCGAGTATTCCTTGGCCTGTATCTTCCACCAAAGGTCGTCTGGTCCGGTCTAGGTGATGTTTGGCCGATTAGAGGCCTGCTTACTTGACTCAGCTAGATGCTCCCGGGTATAAACTCTACTAGTTCTCATCATACCCTGTGTCGTAACAGCGTCTCCGAACATAATCTTGCCTTTCCTACTTGCCTTGGCTATATAGTCCCAAGGGATAGCCTTTGTATGGAATGGCTCCATGGTCGACATCGCCACTGGGATTGGCGCGGCTATCATTACTCCGAACGGAACATGTACCTTGGGTGCTAAAACTGCATCTTCAAACGGTGTAGGCGTATTTACTGGAGACACGAATTCAACCTCAATTGGCGCTGGTGTCTTTTCAGAGGATGGTGCTTCAAAATCAAGTGGTATGGAAATATTTACCTCGACGTCCCCAGAGGGCTGAATCTGGACTACGATCAGATTAAGGGTGACTATTGGCTTCTTTGGGTCGTCACCTTCTATGATCAAACCGATCGATCCCTTGGGATCCCAATCATCCTCTATTTCAATCATGTGAACGCCTCCACCCTTGTGGTCTGGCAGAGGGTTATTGCGGACATTCGGAGCAGGTTCCTTTGCCACAATAATCTTGTTATCAATTAAAGTCTGGATCTTATCTTTCAGAGAGCGACATTCATCAATGGTGTGTCCTTTCATGCCGGAATGGTATGCACAGGATTTATTTGGATTAACCCATTGGGAACGGTTCTCAAGAGCAGCAGGGATAAGGGTGACATAACCAGCAGATTTAAGTCTTTCATACAACTGGTCAATAGGTTCAGCAATAGCGATGTATTGTTTCACGGGCCTTCGATCAAAGTTAGGTCGAGGTCTAGGGAAGTATTGGCATGCAGGAGGGGATTGATAGTGGGATGGTTGAGCATTGTAGGCTTGGTAAACATGTGCGGGTTGGGAATATTTGGGTGAAGTAGGCTAATATGTAGGGGGTGGAGGTGATTGATAAGCGGGTGGTGGAGTTTGGTAAGAGGGTGAGGGTGCTTGGTTGTTTGGAGTAGGCTGGTATGTGAGTGGAGGCATTGGGTAGGTTTGGTATTTAATGGGAGATTTGGTTCTTTATGCAACCATTACGGCTCCTACGTCCCTTTTCTTGGACACACCTCCTGACTATAAGGCCTTATTTGTAGCTTGCAAAGCTTCGAAGTTCGTAACCATGACGCTTTTTATGCCCTCTTTGATCCTTTCTTCCAGTTTGATAATGTCAGAAAATTTGTGGCCCTCGATCATTATCAACCTCTCATAATACTGTGGGTCTTGGGCCCGGACGAAGAATTTGTTCATTTGCTCTTCTTCTAAGGCAGGTCTAACTTTAGCAGCTTCGGACCTCGAACGAGTAGCATACTCGCAAAATGTTTCTGTGGGCTTCTTCTTTAGATTTTGAATATAGAACACATCCGGCGCATTCTCCGTGTTGAACCTGAACCTGTCCATAAAGTCGGATGCCATGCTTACGCAGTTCGACCACTTCTTTGGATCGTGGCTAATGTACCAAGATAAAGCATCTCCCTTCAAACTCCTCATGAAAAGCTTCATGCGCATTTTCTCATCTTTTCCTATTCCAACCAATTTGTCACAGTACGTTCTCAAATGGACCCTTGGATCCCCTGTACCATCAAACATTTCGAACTTAGGAGGTTTGTACCCCTCGGGCAGTTCGACGTCGGGCTGTATGCAAAGATCTTCGTAGTTTAGTCCTTACTACCTTCAACGCCTTGAATTCTGCTAGTCAATTTCTTAAGTTCTTCAGCCAGGTTCTTGATAAGCAAATCTTTATCATCAGACTCGGGTGTGCTTGAGATGGGTTGGGTGGAGTGCGGCATAGTCTCCACGTAGATGGAGGTGTTATGGTGGGTGTGGCAATGGTCATTTGTGGAGTTTTATGGTACTGGGATGAGTAGCGGGGTATTGTTGGAAGTATGGCACATGTTGTAGTGGTGGTGAGGAGTGGGATGATTTTGTTGCTTTGGGATATTTTGTGGCGGTGTGGGGTTCTGAGCATTTGGGAAATTAATATCTCGAGTGGTGAGGGAAAATGACAGATTTGCCAGATTCTGAACCTGGCCAAGTTCTTCCTAAAATTTCAGCAGCTTTTATTCCAGTTGGGATGCGTTTTCCTTGGGAACCGGAGTACCGTGACCATGAGTGACCTCCACCCGAGTTTTCCTTTCTGGCGTTGTTCAAATCTTCCATATTCCCTTTTGTTCTTGTGTCTGACAGGACTGAGAGGAGGAGTAGGTGGAGGGCCCCAGGATCTCGTGAAATAGGATGATGTTTCTAGAGTTCACGAACTAACCTTTGGGGAGGGGAAAATAATAAACAAAAGTAAAAACAAAAGGTAACAGGTTAGTAAGGATCATGAAAAAAAATGTTGCAATATTTAAACACATAGCGCAGAATGTAAAGCGTGTCCTAATTTAGGGACCTCTTTGTGCACGAGGTGGCCTAGCGACAAGTTGATTTGGAGAACTTGGACTGCTAAATGCCTGATTTTGTTGATAAAAAGTAGGCGAATTCCGAATCGACACTAAATAACGGGAAATAAAAGTCACTAGCGGCCATTGGCCTTATTACATTTGTAAAGCGAAAAATAAACTCCTGTCTACTTGGTCCCGGAAGGACTTTCCCCAGGTTGAATGCTCTCGTTGATCAAATCCTCCAGCTCGCGTAGGTTCACCAGTAAAAATGCCTTTGCCAGGTGTTCTCCTTCGTTTCCCTCAGAGTTCTGGCAGTCGGTGACTCTCTTCCTCAATTTTCCTTCCAATTCCAGCAGACTGTATTCCAGATATTCCAACTTTTCGCTAGCTTTGGCAGCTCTCTCTTTCCACTCATTTATTTGGTGATTCGATGGAAGAATCCTCCACCAATCCAGCAAGAGTGGGGGTGTGCTAATCATACCGATACTGGGGACCGCGTGCCTAATTTTCTGCGAAACAAAAGGGTTATACCCTACCCCCACCAGGATCGACTATTTAATATCAACAATTAGCATGAAGCATTTAGTTCTCCAAATAAATTCACAGAACGTGATGATGTCCGTTTGGGTTTCAGGGAAACCCAGTGGACTTTGGACAAGGCTATCTTAAAGAGTCATTATGCGAACAACATAACTTACTTGGTTAGGTTTGACCATGATGCATGCACAGTTAAAATAGAGTAAGGTTCCTATGGGGTTTTAGACTGGTACCCTTGAGCGGACAACTCAAGGGGGAATGGCGCGGAACCGTCGACTACACCGTTGATCGACTGGTATTACTGCAAATATGCCTTTTCCGGATTTAGGGGTGATAATATCGGATGAGCGCAACCACTCATTATAAGCGTTGCTATAGGATTTGTTTGGGCACGAGTGGAATATGATGTTGAGCATGATTATGCAACAATTAAAGGCATGTTGTCACGTATTTGAATGTTAAGAAAGCAGTAAATACAACAGTTTTCATAATTTAAAGCAGTAGTAAAGGAAAGAAACAAAAGACAAGTTAGTTTTGTAGTTGAAGAGGGAATTAAATGATTGAAGGAAATAAGCAAGTAATAAAGGAGCATAAATACACAATAATAATCTGAAATGGTAAAAGCCTAAATATCCCCAGCGGAGTCACCATGCTGTCACGCCCCCTTTTTCCTCCGCAGAAATCGGGTTTATGATGTTTGGAGGGACAACTCGTTCCTTTTGCGAATTGGGTTTAGCAATTGAAGAGTCTCCGCCTAATGATTAGGGTGCATTAGGACACCATAAGGAGATTTGATTTGAGTAACCAGAGATTGGGTAAGGGCTTGAAATTATTCTAAGGGGAAGGTGTTAGGCACCCCTCAGAATCCACTAGTGTGGTTCCCGGCCAGACTATTGTTGTGAATTTAGGTGCAAATAACATGTAGGCAAATAAGGCTCAAATAAGAGGGGATTTCAACACATAATGGTTTGAAGGCAAGATTGAAAAGGGCAATTAGAAAAGCTGATTTTTAAAGAGATACAATGCTAAAAGAGTAAAGAATAAAAGAAAGGGGGAGTCCTAGGTTTATTAAAATATGGATCACTCCACACAATGCCCGGTAATCACTCCTCAATGAGGGGCTACACGTGACATTATCGCGTGGTCATCATATCCATATCTACCCTTCCCACCCCATTAAGGTATTAAAGCGCGGAATGGTCTCGATTACTTATTGCATGCTATTACCCATCCCAATCCTATCAGTCCCGGAGGCATTTAGGACTACTAATCCTAAAGGGGAGGGATGTTAGGCTTATTTGTAATTTCAAAGGCAAAAATTCTAAGGCGACATACAAAACATGTATAGCAAGTTGGGGGAAAGCACATAACAAGCAAAGGCTCAAATATACCCCCTTTAAACAAAGAAACACGTAATTAGCATGACTTACACATATTGTTTAGGGTCTGATTAATACTAAACATGAAAGAACTTAAAAGTTGGGGCTGGCTGATTTATTACATAATTCATATAGGAAGCCCTTCTCAGGCCTGCCTGCTGGTTGTAGTTATTAACAGAAACTGATTTAGTTTAAAACATTACCCTATGGCTTGCGTAAGTGTTGGGCAAGGATCCTATTGGCATGGTATCTATTGAATTTAGGAAGCAACGAAATAACAAGGTTTGAAACATGCTGGTTAAAAGGGGTAGTCAGATTATTAAAAGAAAGGCAAGTTTTAACGAAGGTTATAAGTTCTGCAACTGATAGTACCCGTTATTAATGATTTTAGCTCTATGCATGAATGAAGCGGCTCAGATTCAAGTAGGAGTTCCTATAGACGTGCTTTCTACGCGTAATTGATTTTAAGCCTTTGTAGACATGGTATAAAAAATGCAGAGGACTCATTTTTAAACCTATGAACATGATACCTAGGTGCGAGAATTTGTTTAAGACCTATGAACATGATATCTAGGTGCAGTTGAATGTTTAAGCCCTATGAACATGATATCTAGGTGCGAAAAATTTGTTTAAGACCTATGAACATGATATCTAGGTGCAGTTGAATGCTTAAGCCCTATGAACATGATATCTAGGTGCGAAAATTTTGTTTAAGACCTATGAACATAATTTCTAGATGAAAATGGATATACAGAATTCAGAAGGACCTAAAGGCATAATTTCTATATGCATATGCATATGTAGATTTTCAAATACCTATAGACATGGTATCTACACTTTATGCATACATGGTCACCGCCCTTTTTCACTAACCATCCCCAAGAGTTTATTACAAATTATTATAGCCTGGAATAAAAATAAAAAATACATCAGGAAATATAAGTAAAAGTACAACCAAAGGAGAGCCTGATTCAGACTTCATGTCTGAAATATGAGGTAAACCAACTCCAAGAGATCATGATCCAAAGCCTCTCTCCCATTTGAGTGTGTCAAAGTTCCCTAAGAGCCTCAATGGGACTCCGGGCAATGCTCACACCCAAATGTATTATTAGAATAGGGACAAATACAGTGTGGAAGGGCCCGCCCTCGTGTGTCCAAGTTCAGAGGGAACTCAAAGGGTCCCAAGGCAAGGCTCACAAGAGGGGGGGGGGCAGAAGTTAGAGACTAGGAAAGTGTGCAAGTGCAGAACAGAATGCTAAAAGGGGAAAGGGAAAGGAAACAACCACAAGTAAGCACACGTAAGGGGTTCGGGGGAATAGGGAGATGGTAAAAAGCCTATTGCTTACGCAAGGGCAGACTTTAGGCATGCCCAGCAATGGGGAGTGCTAGCACACCTATAAGCCTGCCAGAACACATACTATTAGAGGCTAAGATCCCAGGGGATCAAGTTTTATTCATGGACAATAATTTGTAGTATTGTCATGCCTCAAACCATAGCTTAAACACATAGGGGGTAGGGGTTTTGGATTTATAGTAGAACAGGCAGAAAGAAACCAACATACTAGAGTAAGTGTGGAACTATACATAAGCTGTAAGTAGACATGGATATAAAGATAGTAAATAAACACATTGTTGTGGTGCTGAAAACCTTAAATCAGGACATACCACTTTCAAAGAAACAAATAGAGAGGAAGCAAGCAACAGGTCTTGTAAACAAGCCACAGTACAAGCAACAAGAGAGAATACTTTTGAGTGTAATACTTTTGAGTGTAAGTGTAAGTTCAGAAAAATACGAGTGATAGATGTTTTGTTAATGAAACAGTCGTGTATTTATAGTGTGAAAAACAGTCAGAAAATAAGGTAAGAAAACAATTAAGGAACTGGGTATCAATTAAAATCAATCAGTGCAAGACTTCCTTTAATTAAGGAATTCAGACTTAAATGGTAATGAGCAAGAAAATTATTTAAGGAAAGAGATCAAACAAGCATCTTGTGCAAAGTAGGCAATTAGGGGTAAATACATCGGAGTTTATTTAAGGGTAGAATTTTGAAATACACAGTTACATAAATAAGGTATAAAATCAATTAGTAGATAGTAAATCAAGGAGTCAGAGATTTGTAATCACTGGTCCATGAATGAACCAAGTCAGAAAAGCTAAGGAAAGTTTTTTGACTCAAATCGAGTAACAGGAAAATCAACAAACAAGGAAAGAAATCAATCAAACTTATACAAAGGAAGTATGAAATTAATAAAAATTGAAAGCCATTTTAGAGGGGAGTTCAGCACATATAAAGAACACACAAACATGCTAAACTGAATTTAGGGCAAAGAAAACGTCATGCCATTGCAAAAATGGTAGTCACGTAGGTCAGCAATGTAGAAGAGAGATAGTATCAAATAGCATACAAAGGGTCCAGTATAAGGACCATAGAAGAGTTTAGTATAGAATCAGAATTGCTTAAAGAAACAGAGGTTGAAACAAATATTTCAAGACTCAGTTGAGCAACAGATGAAACAAATTCAGAAACTCAAAATAGTTAGGGTTTCTAAAATCCAACAATTTCAAAGATGAGGAGCAAGCATATCACATAGCCAATGGTCTCAAAACTCGGATGAACCCCCAAATTCTAGGGTTTTTACCATCAATCGAGTGCAGAGATGAGAGGACAAGTAATCGAGGAAAAAGATACTAATCGAAACAGGTTCAGAGGTCTCAGAAAGGAACTGAGACCTTTAACATGCTCTTTCAGTAGCAGGAACTCATGAGAAGCATAGTAAAAGAACAACATGTGAAAAACAGTAGAAGAACTCAAAGAAACATAGTAGAAGAAACTAATAAACTGCAGGAGAAACGTATAAAGAAGCATAGTAGAAGAAACTTAATAAGAACACGGTAAGAGAAACATATAAAACACAGTAGAGGAAACTGATAAGAACATGGTAGAAGAATCTTAACAAGAAACATAGTAGAAGAAACACACAAAGAACACAGTAGAAGAAACATAGTAGAAGAAACACACAAGAGAGAGAAAAAAAATCAGAGAAACATCTAAATAACTCAGAACCCTAGATCGAAAAAAATATAAAGGTTTTGAAAGCATAGTTTTTGAAAGAAATATCAAGAAATCGTTTGAAAGATAGGGAAAATGCGGATCTAGCACAGATTTAAAGAAAACAGAAGAACCTCAAAAGCTAGGGTTTCAGAGGAACCCAAACGGTGAGAGAGGCTTGGATAGTCGTTGATCTAAACAGGAGGGGTCGAGGTCAGGCTCGAACAGACATGGCTTGCCAGAGCAAGGCCGGGGATGGATATATAACTTGAATCAAGCAAGGTCTAGACCCAGCTTCTTCGTGGTCAGGCCTTGAAACTTCAGCAACCAAGCGTGTAGGAACCATAGAAGGCTGGTAGGTGGTGAGACCACCATGGATTCAGGTCAGGATGTGGACGGAGAAGGCGCGTGAAGCTCATCGGAGCGGAGGGGAAGAGGGAAGGTTCTAGAGAGAACCAGAGATAGAGAGATATAGATGAGAGTCGGTCGAGTGAGGAATGAGAGGGGTTTGGGGGGGGGTTGTTTGTTTGATTTGGTAAGAACGAATCTGGACCGTTGATCAAAATTGATCAACGGCCAAGATTTAATCCGGATTGGGTCGGGTAGATTTAGGATTTGGGCTTGGGTCTTTGGGCTGGTGTAATTAGGGGATATGGGCTTGTTTAATTAGGCTAGATTAGGAAGCTAAATCTGGCTATTAGTTAAATAGCCACTTTTCCTATTTAATTTATAAAAAATAGTAAATAATTTTCTGAAAAACTAATTGAAAGCACTAAAAAGATTTATAATATATTAATTATCAATTTGAAAATATAAAATCCCATTTTATAAACATGAGAAGAATTTGAACCCTAAAATGGCTAATATTGCAATTATGCAATTTTATTCTTAAAATATAATAAATAAATTTGTAAAATATGTAAAAAAAATCTTAGCTATATTTTAGTATAAACACGAGAATCCAATAAATGAATCACTAAAAATGATAATTTTGGGGACAATTATTGGGTTTTTCTTGATAAAATAGGGCAGTAGATTAGTTTAAAAATCTTTGAAAAATTAGGGGAAAATGATGTAACCTTGGGGTATACTTATATATGCATATATAGGCTATTTTGAAGGTATTTTGCATATTTAAAAAATACAGGAAAAAATTGGGTATCAACAATTGTTTCCATTCCTGAAATTCCTTTTCACTCCTAAAATTTTTACCTCTATATTGTTTTTACTAAGTTCTTCCAACTATGTCAAGCACTCTCACTTCTACTCTTAGATTATTTAAGTTCTTCCCCTCCAGTGTGTGTACTGCCTAGGAATCCATAAGACTCCTCCGAACTCTGGCACACTGGGATTGGCCCTTCCACACTGCACATAACTACTTCTCTATTTATAAGGATCTAGGTGTGAGCATTGCCCGGGGTCCTTGAGGCCCTTGGAAACTTTGACGCACCAGGATACCTCATTGGATACTATGGACTAAGACATCTTGGACTGTTTTGAAGGCCCGGTATTTCCAGGTTCACTTTGGGCCTATCTCAGGCTCCTTATAGCACGACTTATATTTATTATGTAATTTATTTATTTATGGTCTGTAATGATAATCTTTGTAAACAGATATTGGGGAAATTAGTAAAAGAGAGGGATTCTTATATGATTTTTTAGTGGGGAAACCGGGCAGAAATCATGCCTTTAGGTCCATATTATGTTTACTTGCATTAGAAATCATGCTTTAGGTTTATACTATGTTTACCTGCATTAGAAACCATGCTTTTAGGATCACTTGGCATACTGGACAGCATGTTATAGGCATACTACCTCATTTGTTACGAAATTATGTTTCTGCATAATCATGATCATCTAAAAATCCTGTTATTAAGTTACTGCTATAATTCCGCCTAATAAAAACGTCCATTCTTTCTGTGCATTAGGGATCCTGCCTTAAACTGTATTTGTATTCGCTTTAAACCATGTCTACATCGCCTAAATCAATAACTATATTGTCTATAAAAATGCGTAAAAACAATCCCAACACTTAGGTGTCATAGAGATAAGTGTGTATAAACCAGTTCTGTAATGTAATATTCAGCACCTAGGCTAGCATGCCTATAGGACTTAATAAATTCAAAATGTTTTAAACCGATTCCCAGAATTCTGATTGCGTTTAGACAACATGTTTATAGTGTATTACAGATCCACGCCTAGGCAAGCCTATAGGTAATCAAGGTCTAATAAAAACTGTGAAACTATGCTTTGCTTATTTGTGACTGCCCAGATTCAACAGGTTCTAAAATCAGTAGGCAAACTGATTAGGTCTCTATCGCTTCGCCTTAACACACTGCTGCATATTCTCTGCTTGTCATGCTCACCTAGATATCCTGTTCTAGGACCTTTCTGAAATATCTGAAATCTGCTGTTTGAGACGTGCTAATTGTCTGTTTATTTGTGGAGGTAAACATGAACCCCCTTAATTGTTTCTTACTTGACAGTCCTGTTTGTTCTTTGTTGTCGCCTAGATTTTCCCTTTTAAACACCTTAGGAGAGTCTAGAATTGCCTAAAATTAGAAGTCCTAAACACCTCCGGGACCACAAGGAAGGGATGGGTAATGCACGCTTAGAGTTTGTCTAATTAAAACCGCTTGTATAACCGCTAAGGGAAGGGTAATTGGGTAGTAAAAGGATATGATGACCTGTGCACTAATACCATGTGTAGCCCCTCTAGTTGAGGAAGGATTATCGGGTATTGTACAGATGTGATCCTATAGGCTAAGAAACCTAGGACTTCCCTCATCTTATTTACATATGTGTGCTTAGACTGCTTATCTGTTAAATTTCCTATATCTTATATGTGTGCTTAGACTGCTTATCTGTTAAATTTCCTTTATCTTATATGTGTGCTTAGACTGCCTATCTATTAAATGACTAATTCACAAAATGAGTTTGGTTGGGACCCACCGTTGTGGACCTCGAGGAGTGCCTAACACCTTCTCCTCAAGGTAATTTCAAGCCCTTACCCAATCTCTGGTAACATAAACCGGTTTTATGAGTTACTTGCAATAGGTTCCCTAACGCACCTTAAATCCGTTAGGTGGCGACTCTTCAACTTTTGTACCCCTTTCCCAAAAAGGAAACGAGTTGTCCCAAATGAATGTCGAAACCCTGACTTCTGCTGCAAAGATGGAAAAAGGGGGGCGCGACAGTGAGTTTGTTCAACTGTCAGTAATCTGTGCACATTCTCATCGATCCATCTTTCTTCTTCACGAACTATGCAGGCACACCCCAGGGCGAGACACTAGGTCTAATGAAGCCCTTATCAAGCAAATCTTGCAATTTCTCCTTTAATTCTTTCAACTCTGGCAGGGCCATACGGTATGGCGGAATAGAAATTAGCTGAGTTCTTGGGGCCAAATCAATGCAGAAGTCAATATCTCTATCAAGTGGCATCCCCGGCTGATCTGTAGGAAACACCTCTGGGAACTGACGAACAACTGGTACTGAATCCATGGAAGGAACCTCCGCACTAGAATCGTGGACATAAGCCAAATAAGCTAGACACCCTTTCCCGACCATATGCTGAGCCTTCACCTAAGAGATAACCCTGATGGTAGAATGGCCAGAAGTCCCCCTCCACTCTAATCGAGGCAACTCGGCAAGGCTAAGGTCACCATCTTAGCGTGACAGTCCAATATAGAATGATAAGGTGACAGCCAATCCATACCCAAGATGACATCAAAATCTATCATATAGAGAAGTAGGAGATCTATGCTAGTCTCGAGACTCCCAATAGTAACCACACACAAACCATAGACACGATTTACAATAATAGAATCTCCCACAGGTGTAGAAACATACACAGGAGCACTCAAAGAATCACGAGGCACAACTAGATATGAAGTAAAGTAGGATGACACATAGGAATAAGTAGAGCCCAGATCAAATAGAACTGAAGCATCTCTATGGCAAACTGAAACAATACATATGATAACAGCGTCGGATGACTCAGCCTCAGGCTTGGTTAGGAAAGCATAACATCGGGGATGGGCCCCACCACTCTGAACTACATCTTTAGGACGGCCTCTAACTGGGTAGTCTCCACCTTTAGCGGCCTGACCTCCACCTCTAGAAGCCTGACCTCCACCTCTAGCGGCCTGGCCTCCACCTCTAGCTGCCTGACCCCTGCCTCTTGCTGGCTGAGCGGGAGGAGGTGCAAATCGGTGCCGGAACCATGGCACGAGAACTCTGCTGTGGTGTGCCGCCCAAAAATCTTGGACAGGTCCTCTTGATATGACCAAAACCACCACAGTCAAAAAATCCATCCTGGTGATGTGGCTGCTGAAACTGAGAATGAACCGAACAGGCCGGATAACCACGATGATAACTCTGAATCGGAGGCGCACTGATAGGAGCTGATGGTGCACTTTAGCCTGGCTGCCCAGAATAAGGCACATAAGGAACACGACTCCCTGATGCACTGTTAGATGCTTGAAGCGCCAACTGGAATGGACTGGGAGGATGGTCCCTACCAAAAGTACCCCTCCCTCCAGATGAGGCACTACTGAAACTTCCGGAATGGCGAGGCCTCTTATCAGACCCCTGACCTCTCTCCTATGCAAGAACCATCTGAAAAGAAATCTCGCCCCCGGTTTCCTTAGCCATCTGAAGCCTGATAGGGTGAGAGAGTCCATCAATAAACCTCCTCACCCTCTCCTTCTTAGTAGGAAGCAACAAAAGAGCATGACGGGCTAGATCCACAAAATGGGTCTCGTACTGAGTAACAGTCAAACTGCCCTACTGGAGACGCTCGAACTGCCGACGGTAATCCTCTCTCAATGTGATAGGAAGGAACTTCTCTAGAAATAGCTAAGAGAGCTGGTCCCAAGTAAGAGCAGGCGACCCAGCTGGTCTGGTCAACACGTAGTCCCTCCACCATTTCTTGGCAGAACCCGTCATCTAAATTGCAGCAAAATCGACCCCATTCATCTCAACTATACTTATGTTCCGCAACACGTCATGGCATTTGTCAAGATAATGTTGTGCGTCCTCTGAAGGTGCACCACTAAAGTGAACTGGAAAGATCTTAATAAACTTGTCCAATTCCATAAAGCCTTAAAAGACATGGCAGTTCTATCACCGGCCTGTACAGCACCAACTTGCTGAACTACCCCAACTTGTGGGTCTGCTGGAGTCTGATACTAGGGAGCCATTTGCGCCGAAGTGTGAGTAGCAGGAGTCTGTGCTCCTCCCCCAGCCTGAGAGACGGCTGGTTCCATAGGAAATGAACTGGCTGGGCCACACTCTCCATAAGGCCCACCAAATGGACTAGAGCGTCCTGAAGTACTGGGGTGGCGATGAACCCCTCCGGGACCTTAGCTGGTCCAACAGGTACAATCTGAGTTGGAACCTCCTTATTAAAATCTACTTGAGGCTCCACTGTTGGTGCTGCTACTCGAGCTCTAGGCTGGGCTCTGCCTCTGCCTCGGCCTCTAGCGCGACCTCGGCCTCGACCTATGCCTCTCTTAGGAGCTGCTACTGGGGGCTTCAGCTGCTGTTCAGCTGAAGACGCGATGCGTGTTCTCGCCATCTGCAAGAGATTAAGAATATAAGAGTTCAATCATTAATGGTAGAAATAAACTCGCAAGACAGAGAAGAATAGAAGTGAAGTAGTTACTGACTTCATAGCCTCTGGAAGATAAGTACAAACGTCTTCGTACCGATCCTCCAGACTCAACTAAGCTTGCTCGTGACTCGTGAGACCTATGCAACCTAGTTCTCTGATACCAACTTGTCACGACCTGAAATTTTGACCGTCGGGACCGTGATGACGCCTAATATTTAACTTTCTAGGGAAGCCAACGTTAGAACAATTTATTTATTTTTCAACAGTTTAAATTAAATAATGAGAAAGACTGAAATAACTGTACTAATCCAAAGTAATATGTAGAAGCTAAAACAACTAACATATCTGATACAACCCTGGACCCGATGTCACAAGTGCACGAGCTACTAGAATAATACATACAAGGGTTTGAATGAAACATAAAGCCGTCTGAAGGAAAATACACAACTAAATAAAAGAAAAGGGGACTCTAGGAGCTGGACGTTGAGAAGCTGTAGCTCAAGTCTCCACCAAGCTGTCCAATCGGAGCACGCTGATAACCGCCGCTGGGATCGACTCCAAAATCTGCACAAGAAGTGCAGAGTGTAGTATGAGTACAATCGATCTCATGTACTCTGTAAGTGCCGAGCCAAACCTCGACGAAGTAGTGACGAGGCTAAGACAAGTCACTCACACTACAACCTGCACGCAGTATATAATAAAGACAAAAAGGGAAATATGGAACAAAATAGGATAGTCAAATGACGATAATAGCTACAGCCTCAAGAAATAAGCTAGTGATTATCAGAATTACCAATCCTTAGAGTTTCGAGTGAAAATACCGAAAACCAATACATCTTAAGGAAAATAGAAACACATAGGTTATTGCGGCATGCAACCCGATCCCACCGTACAACATGATCCTCCTTTATTCCACCGTAACAATATCAACAATCATAATAAATATATGTTGCGGCGCATAACCCGATCCCACTATATAACAATATCAGTATCATAATTCACCCTTATTCCACCGTATCAATCCACCCTTGTTTCACCTGTTGCGGCGTGCAACCCGATCCTACTATATCTGTACAAATTCACCCTTATTCCTCCGCATCAATCCACCCTTATTTCACCTGTTGTAGCGTGCAACTCGATCCCAACATATCAGTACAATTAATCACTAAGTACAATTAATTTCATATTTCAAATCACAAGAACCACCATAACTGATGAATATAAAGCTGAAACAGTAAGGAAACCTTGTACCAACTTGAAAATTCACGTATAAATACTACACGGCAAGACCATCCTAGTAAATGACAATTAGAAGGTGCAAGTACGTCAACTAAGGCAAATAGCAACAAGTCATGAAAGCATGAAGAGGTCTAAGATTTTTAACAGGAGAAACAATGATTAACAAGTAGCAATTAAAGCATGGAAGGCATTTAGGGCACATAACAGCGAAAGTAGGGAAGGAGATAATTAAGAAAAAATGGAAAATTAGGGGAAACAAGTAATTCAGTGGTGTATAAGCACTCGTCACCTCGCATATACGGCGCAACAGATGAAATTCACATAGCACATAGTTCAAGGGTTCCTAATTCCCTCAAGTCAAGGTTAAACTCAACTTACCATACTCCGCAGTTAACTCAGAGCTCTACCGGAGCCTTTCCCCTAGAATCCGCCTCCAAACCACTCGTATCTAACCAAAATTGACCAAATAATGTCAAATATCGCTAAAGGAATCAATTACAATGCATAAATTTAGAATTGCCAAACATTCCCCAAAAAAGTAAAAAATTGACCCCGGGCCCGCTTGGTCCAAGCCCAAAATTCGGACCAAAACCCGATTATCCATTCACCCCGAGCCCGATTATGTAATTTGTTTCGAAATTCGACCTCAATTTGAGATCAGAATTCCAATTTTACAAAAATCCCTAATTCTACCAAAACCCCCAATTTCTACATTGAAAGTTCAAGATTTTAGGTGAAAATCTTATGAAATGTAATGGGTAATTGAAAGAAATAAGGTAGAGTCACTTACCAATAATTTGGGGAAGAAAAACTCTTTGGAAAATCGCCTCTAGGGTTTTCTAGTTTTGAAATTTTGAAAGAATGAACAAAATCTCGTTTTAGGGACTGTTTTAAACACTGGCGTCAGATGTTCATTGTGTTCGCGTGAACCCTGACGCGTTTGCGAAGAGCAAAGCCTCATTGGCTTACGCGATTGCGGGAGACCCTACGCGTTCACGAGGATTTAGCCTATGTAACCTTCGCGTTTGCGAGACTAGACTCGCGTTCGCATAAAGTCACCCCAAATTCTCAGCCCCCACCTCACTAAACTATACGTTCGCGCGTGACTGACCCCGTTCACGTAGAACAGGCCCACCAGTGCTCCGCGTTCACGACAAGAGTCTCGCGTTCGCATAGAGGAAAATCCTTCCCTAGCCCATCGCGATCGCGAGAGTAACTTTGCGATCGCGAAGAAGGAAACCGGATTACAGCTGCAGCTATGAGAAACCAAATTTTCTAAGTTCCAAACCATCTATAGCATATCCGAAACTCACTCGAGTGCTTGGGGCTCCAAATCAAATGTGCACAGAAGTCCAAAAACATGATATGAACTCGCTCGCGTAATCAAAATACCAAAATAACACTTAGAACTACGAATCAGACACCAAACCAATGAAATTTTCAAGAAAACTTTAGAATTTCTAATTTAACAACCGGATGTCCGAATCACGTCAAACCAACTCCGTTGCTCACAAAATTTGACAAACAAGTCATAAATCTTGGGACCTTCGAATTCAATTCCCGACATATGCCCAAGTCCCAAATCACGATACGGACCATCGGGACCGTCAAAACACGGATCCGGATCCATTTGCTCAAAACGCTGGCCGAAGTCAACTCTAATGGATTTTAAAGGCAAAATTTCTTACTTTATCAATTTTTAACATAAAAGCCTTCCGAAAAATACCCGGACTGAGCACACAAATCGAGGAAGGCTTAAAGAAGCTAACAGAGGCTTCAAAATACAGAATTAGAGTTTAAAACTCTAGATGACCTATCAGGTCATCACAAAAAAGTATATCCAATGTATGTGATTACTAGTATATGGTGATGGCCCGTAATGATTGCTTTGACATAAAAACGTAGAAAGAAAAAGATTAAATAATGCAAGGGCAGAACATGACACACATGATCATTTTCTGTACAAATATCATAACTGGTAATCTTAACAAAAGACTTTTATCTACTATCTATTTGTGCAAAATAGTACATTCTCTAGTATCATTCTAATACTATAGACATAATACCCTAGAAAATATAGAAAATGTTTTCTTTTGCAAACACATCACAAGCACATTTAAGTTCATTGTTAGTAAGAGGTAGTCAGCAGTCTAATATTCAACCTTCGCAATTTCATTTCAAACCTCCTTTTCAACCTTCCTCACCCTACCTACCTCCACCCCAACCCAACCCGCCCCAACCCACATCCTAAATAAAAATATTATTAATAATACTTTCTTTTCATGTTATAGATAGACTTTTTTTCATTTTAACAAATGAGTCTTTTTTTTCATGATATAAAAAAGTATTTTTTTATTTTAACAAAAAAAATACTTTCTTTTTATGTAGAAAAAGTATTTTTTGTTTCATTTCAACAAAAAAAGTATTTTTTTTAATGATGTAAAAAAAAGTGTTTTTTATTTCAANGTAGAAAGAGTACTTTCTTTTTCAGCCAAAAAAGAGTATTTCATTTTAATTATGGAGCACAAATTTCAACGCTATTTTTGCATAAAAAGTAAAGCAGCACATTTGTTCCTTTGGGCTTGTGTGAATTTTTAGAGATTTGAGGGAGGGAGGGAGGGGGGGGGGGGGTAATGTGGAGAGTAGCATAAAAAGAAATTCCTAAAAAATATTTTTTACTCTCTAACTAAACACAAAAAAGTATTTTTCACTCACCAACCAAACAAGAAAAAATAAGTGATAAAACCATATTTTCCTTCATACCAAACACACCCTTACTACTTTCCTATAATTAAATGAGTGACAATACCTAAATGGATAGTTCATTGTGAAAACCCAAAAGTGTCTCCGCTACAAGTTTTAAAAAAAAAATTCATCCTGATTCAAAGAGGTGTAAAAGTAATGTGAATGTAGAAAGTAGTAGCCACGAGAAGAAGTCTAATTCAACAAATATTATTTTAAACTTCGGTGTCTAAGCCTTTCACTTGACTTATTGACTTCTTTGGACATTGTTTTTCTATGCATATGAAGAACATAAACCATAAGTTCAAGACATATTTGTTTCGAATCATTGGATCATCCTTTTAAATTTCAAACAGGACTTTAATCGAATAAAGTGTTATAAAAAGGAAAGCAGATCTCTACACTTCAAAACAAACAGTAGGCCAGTACTATAGGAAACAGAAACACCTAATAGATGCTATTATATTCCAATAAACATGCTCTTAAGAAAGGACTAGAGGAGACGTCGGTAACAGTTAGATAAAACAAACAGGAGAGGGGGAAGAAACAAACAGCAATTACCACAATAACAAAAAAGAGAACCTGCCTTTTTCATAGCAAAGATGCGAAATACTCTAACTACCTCAATTTCGAGGTAAAATAATTACTCTGCAAATAAAAGAAATGTGACGACCTGGCAGGTCAATTTGAGAGGTATAACCCCGATCCCTTATTAATTACTTCCCCCGTATTTGTTTATGCTATTATGACTTGCCGGGAGGTTTCGTTTTGGTTTTTGGAGTATTTTGGGACACTTATTCCCTAAATGGAGGCTTAAATCTTAGGATTTGGACCGTAGTTGGAACTGTGTGAAGTCGACTCTGGAATGGAGTACCGTCAATTCTGTTAGCTCTGTTAGATGATTTTGGGCTTAGGGGCGTGTCCGGATTGTATTTTGGTGTTCTGTAGCTTATTTAAGCTTGAAATGACAAAAGTCGAATTTTTGAAGATTTTGACCGGTAGTGGACTTTTTGATATCGGGGTCGGATTCTGATTCCGGAAGTTGGAGTAGGTATGTAATGTTGAATATGACTTGTGTGCAAAATTTGAGGTCATTCGGACGTGATTTGATAGGTTTCGGCATCGGTTGTGGAAATTTGAAGATTCAAGTTCTTTAAGTTTGAATTGGAGGGTGATTCGTAATTTTAGCATTGTTTGATGTGATTTGAGGGCTCGACTAAGTTCGAATGGTGTTTTAGGACTTGTTGGTATGTTTGGTTGAGGTTCCGGGAGCCTCGGGTTGATTTCGAGTGGTTAACGGATTATTTTTGGACTTTGGGAGTTGGCAGATTTTCTGGTGTTTTGTTGCAGACTTTTTCTTCATTGCGATCGCGAGGGAGGTCTCGCGTAAGGCATCTGAGAGGCCAACTCAAGTTTGTTCTTCGCGTTTAGGATCCGCGTTCGCGAAGGTATGGTCAGTGGAAGCATCGCGAACGCATTCGCATAGAGAAAGGTGGAGTAGCTGGATGCTCAGGCCTTTGCCTACGCATTCGCGAGGCTGGTTCCGCATTCGCGTAGGGTTGTGTTGACTGGTCTTCGCATTCGCGACATGGTCATCGCGTTCAAGCCGAAGGATTTCTGGGCCATGCGAATTTGTGCTTCGCGAACGCGAGAGCCTTTCCGCGTTCGCGGAGAAGGGAACACCTGGGCAGATTTAAAAGTTCAAAATCGAGGGTTTATGTCATTTTTCACTATTTGGACTTGTTGACTTTACTTTTTTGTTTCCGAAGTAACTCTCATCAACTAGCACTAGTTTGAGGTGAACTAGAACTAGTTTGATGTCAACCTTTAGGATTAATTCATCAAATTGGTTAAATCTAAAATAATAACATACTTTTTATTTAATACGATCCCACTATACATATCGATATACATTGAGATTCACCGACTACATTTCAGGCATCCAGCGATCCTGATCTATTTGAAAATTGCTAGAATTGATATATCTATATATCATATTTCTGCAGGCATAAGAGTTTTTTCCTTTATGTTCGGTGGAAATCACATGTTATACTATATTCTAATAAATAGATATCTGTGTTATGATACAAGTCCACGTTTTCAAAAAAAATGGATGAGATTGGGTCCCAGATGACTCATCCTTTGTTCTTGTGCAAAAGTGTCCTCCCCTTCCTTCCTCTTTTTCGAGCTCACTAAGGCAAGCGGCACCCCATTTGTGTCTGTCTGTGATCGTGCCTAGGGATTCTCACGTGGGTGTTTGGGGTAAGTGATTCTTACCTAGTTTCGGTTAATTCCCATGATTATGACTTTAATTTCATCATTAAATTAGTGATTTAGGGTGGAAAATTTGAGAAAAGTTCTTAGGCCGAATTTTGGGGTTTTGATCGAGATTTTGATATCGGATTTGAGTAATTTTGGTTCGAGTAAACTCGTGAGTGAATGGATGTTCATTTTTGGTGACTTTTACCCGATTCCGAGACGTGGGCCGGGGGAGGCTTTTTTTGGCAATTTTTCCATATTTCTTGCTTTAGCTTTGATTTCATTAGCTAGATTAGTTCCTTGTAGTTATATTTATGTTATGTAATTGATGTTGGCTAGATTTGGGCCATTCAGAGTCGGATATTCCTGGGAAGAGCATTGTTATGGATTGATTTTAGCTTGGTTCGAGGTAAGTGGCTTGCCTAACCTTGTGTGAGAAACTCCCCTTAAGATTTGGTATTGTTTTTCATATGTGAGCACCGTGTACGCGAGGTGACGAGTACGTACACGGGATAATTGTTGTAAAAACCCGATTTTTGCTAAGTAATAACCTGTTTTTCCTTCTTATTTGAGTTATATCAGCATGTGTAGTATCCTGTTAGCTTAGAATAGCATGTCTACTTCCCGTAATTATTTATCTGAACTCTGTGCAACATGTTTAGTTAATTTCCTGCTTTTCCTTGACTTAAACTTAGTCTAAACTGTAGGTTTTATTACTGTAACTGTTATTTTCGTTGGTTAAGCTGCATATTTACTTTGGGACTACGGAACGGTATTCCGGGAGATCCCCCTGTTCTGCATATTTACTTTGGGACTACGGAACGGTATTCCGGGAGATCCCCCTACACATTTACGTTTGGGACTACGAGACGGTATCTCAGGAGATCCCCTGTTATCTCCGTGTACTGAGCTATTGTCTTCTATGATTTATTCTTGTTAAATTTCAGTCCTTATTTTACTATAGTATTTTATTCTATCTTGTTTTATTATATATACACCAGTAGAGCCCTGACCTGACCTCATCCTACTCGACCGAGGTTAGGCTTGGCAGTTACTGGGTACTGTTGTGGTGTACTCATGCCCTTCCTTGCACATGTTTTTTGTGTGCAGATTCAGGTACTGCTTATCATCCGTGTTATCAGTGAGTCGAGACAACTTTGGAGACTTCAAGGTATATCTGCCGCGTCTGCAGACCTCGGAGTCCCTTTCTACTCTTCCCCATGTCAAACACTTCCTGTATTTCTTTTTGTTAGACTCGGGAGTATAGAGATGCTATATTCTTTCTGTAGTTTGTGACTCATGGTCTTCCGGGTCTTGGGAGAGTTATGTACATTTCGAGAGTGTTTATTGTATATGCTGAGCGGCATCTCAAATGTTTTATTTAAGTTATCTATTACTATTAGTTGTTAATGTTTATGTTTTCATTTCATTTCCGTAAAGTGTTAGGCTTACCTAGTCGTAGAGACTAGGTGCCATTACGACAAATCACGAAGGGAGAATTTGGGTTGTGACAAAAAAATACAAAAAACGAACATTGACGCTTCCACATGGGAGAAATTTTCTCTGGTGAAATCAACTAAATATTCAGTATGAAGCAGGATGAGAAAAGAAAACAATGAAGAAGCTGAGAGAAAATGTCGTAGGTTTTGTGAAAACAATTCTCGTCACTCAATTTTCAGAGCTGAGTCAACTGATTCAGTTGCTATTTATTTCCAATTCACTTGGAGTCTTTGATTCTCCATGAATTCAATTTTTTCCGCAAGTATTTCTAATCCTTGCATATAAAAGGATATGTTTAAGGTCTTAAGTTGTAACGATTCGACCGGTCATTTTGCTTTCTAGAACTCTGTTCCCCTAAATAAGACTTCCCGTACGTGATTTTATAATTTTATGACTTGCGGGGATGGTTAGTTCGGGATTTGGAAGGGTTCAGGTTGAAATCGGAACACTTGGTTCCTTAAGGTTGGCTAAAAGGGCCAAGCTTGACTTCGGTCAACATTTTGTGTAAACGACCTCGGAATCTGGATTTGACGGTTCCAATAGGTTCGATCTTCTTCCATAATGGTACGGAACAATAGTATCGTTGGGGTAGATACACAAATCACCTTAAATCTAAGAAGCCGAGTTGGTGGGTTGGTCCGGGTGGAGAGAAAAAAAAACGAACTGAACTTAAAATCTTTTCTGGAGATATCCATTTTCCTGGAGAGACAGATAAGATATCCCGACATACCGGTGTTTTGATACCACCAGTAACAGGAAAAAGAAATTCCAAGGAATCCAAAAAAGTAAAAAATTGGATCTATGTCCAACGAATTACACCTAGCAAGAAAAAGTTTTTTGTTTTAGTGTATGATGATTTCGGACTTGAGCGTATGTTCGGATCGGGTTATGGATGACCCAGGAGCATTTTGGTTCTTAATAGTGAAAGTTGGTTCTTTGAAGAATTTAGTAGTTCTTCAAATTTGGTTTGGAGCGGGTTTTGGTGATATCGAGGTCCAAACAGAATTTCGAGACTGGGAATTGTTCTGTAATGTCATTTACGACTTGCGCGCAAAATTTTGTGTCAGTCCGAGTAGTTTAAGTATGTTTCGGCGCATTGGGAGTAAATTGAAGAACTTGAAGTTCATAAGTTTGATTCAATTAGTTTTAGAGGGTGATTCTTAGTTTTAATGTTGTTTCGGGCGTTCAGAGAGGTCGAACGAGTCCGTTTTATGATTCCAAACTTGTTGGTACTTTCGGGCGGGGCCCCAAGGGCCCGAGTGTCAATCGAACGAGGCTCGGAATAAGTTGGAAACTTGGAGCAACAGCTGAAGCTCCAACTGCTGTCATAATCGCACCAGCGCTTGGCCAGCCGCAGGTGCGAGCTCGCAGAAGCGAGCCAGGCCTCGCAGAAGTGGCCAAGGAAGGGCAGCCCAGGATCTGCAGGTGCGGCCCAACCTCCGCAGAAGTGGGACCCCGTCCGCAGAAGCGAAGCTAGTCGACCCAGGGAACTTCTGCAGAAGCGGACTTTTGTCCATAGAAGCGAGGGCGCAGGGGCAGCCCTGTGACCGCAGGTGCGGAATGCTGGAGGCAGTGAGCTTGTTTTAAATGCGGGACTTAGGCATTTTTCCCCCATTTTTCACACACTTGGGCGATTTTAGAGCTTCAAAAACAGGGATTTCAACCTAGCTATTGAGGATAAGTAATTCCTACCTAATGTGAGTTTAGTACATAGAGTATGGGTAGATTTTAACATGTAAATTTGGGGAATTCATGGGTTAGATGGAAAACCTAGGTTTTCGATAAAAATGAGATTTAACCACGAAATTTGTTATGAAATTTTGTAAAAATCATATATTTGAGTTCATGAGGTTATAGGTAACAACTTTCTTCTAAAATTTCCGGAATCCGGGCACATGGGCCTAGGGGTGAATTTTAGGAACCTTACATTTAGGGTTGGGTAGTCACTAAAATAGTTAGAATATGAGCTTTTGAACATATATTGATTAGTTTATACACTATTTGAATAGTTTTGGACTGTTCGGCACCGACTTGAGGGTTTGAGCATAATCTTGGACCAGAAAGCAGGCCTTGAGACGAGGTAAGTCTCTTTTCTAACCTTGTAAGAGGGAATTAACCCCATAGGTGAATTATAACTAATATGTCTTCCTATGTGTGGGGGCTACGTACGTGCGAGGTGACGAGAGTCTGTACGTAGCTACTAATTATGATATTGTTCGGATAGTCTAGGGCCCATACTATGCTATACTTGAAATGTTTGCACCCCTACTAGTTGATTTAATTGTTTAAGTCATATTGGTAGTTGATAAAAGAATTGTAAAGAGTTAAATTCATTTACTTGAAGTTACGAATGGAACACTTGACTGTAAATGAGAATTTGTATTTTATTTGAAATGTTTTCTATTTGTGGAGCGAGCCGAACGCCTCGTTAGCAGATAGATGCATCTATGGTTTTGTGCCGTTCGACCCTCGGCAGTGCACATTATAAATATTATGTTGGATCGGATCGTACGACCTCGGCATAATTTGCGCATGATAATTCTTTGGAACTAGTCATAATTGATATTGCTTAAATGTTTTGTAATGCAAGTTGTTAAATGATGAAACTAAACTTGGGATTTAATATTTATGAAAGAAGAATTTATTATTTCCTATTATTGGGCTTTCTGTATTATTCATGAAATCCATGCTTAGTATAAAATTTTGATATATCATTGTTATCCCATAGTAAGTGTCAAAGTCGAACCCTCGTCACTACTTCTTCGAGGTTAGACTGGGTACATATTGTTTATGTACTCATGCTACACTTCTGCACTTAATTGTGCAGGATTTGAGGCAGGTACATCTGGTTACCAGTCCGCCGCGCATATTTGATCCCCGCTACGAGACTACATAGTTAGCTGCCCTTCCGAGCCGTACTGCAGCAGCCGAGTCTTCCTTTTGTTATATTTTTTCTTTCTATTTCATTTCAAACAGTAGACTAGTATTCTTTTATATATTATACTAGAATGCTCATACATTTGTGACACCGGATCTTGGCACACACTAGTAGACTTATGATTTTGGGTTGTATTTCTACGATTATGATTTCGTTTAGCTACATTCGTTTTGATTGCTTTAAAAATCCATTATTCATTAAATTCTTTAAATTTAAGGAGAATTAGCTGTTTGAAAAACTTAATAAAAATGGAAATCACTAGATTGTTCACGGTTGGCTGGCCTAGCAACGGTGCTGGGCGCCATCACGGCGTAAACTAGAATTAGGTCATGAAAATATGGTATCAGAGCACTAGATTCACGTATGTCTCACAAGTTATGGGCAGACCTAATAGAGTCTTGGGGATCGGTGCGAAGACGTCTGGGTGTTAGGAAACTACTCTTTATTCATCTTCTATCGTGCAGTTGATGGTATACTAAGTTTCTTTCTTCTATTCTCTTAAAAATAGTTAAAACACGCACGGCAGATGTTTCGGAACCGGGAGGAACTGCTCCCCCTGTTGCTATAGGCCGAGGCAGAGGCCGGGGAAGGGCACCATCCCGAGGTAGGGGACGAGGATGTCCCAGAGTTGCCCCAGTTGCACCACCAGCGGATCCAGTGGAGGATCCCATCATTGAGGAGCAGGGAGAGATTCCTATAGAAGAGCCAACCCCAATAGATTTCATGTCAGCACCAGGCGTTCAGGAGGTCATGGGTCGTATGCTGCGGTACATGGACACTATGACTCAGGCTGGTTTATTTCCAGCGGACCCAGCCACATCTCAGGCGGGGCGGGGAGCACAGACCCCTATTGCCCAGGTTCCGGGGCATGCAACTTGTTATTATTTTATAGGCATGGTATCTAGGATGCAACTTGTTATTATTTTAACCTATAGGTTGTTTGCCTAATGACATATGTACATGCAGAAGTGCAGAAACTTATAGACATGATTTCTATATGCAGAAGTGCAGAAACTTATAGACATGATTTCTATATGCAGAAGTGCCGAAACTTATAAGCAGAATTTCTACATGAAGTACAGGAAAAAAACTTATAGGCAGGATTTCTACATGAAGTGCAGAAAAACTTATAGGCAGGATTTCTATATGCAGATGCATAAAATTATAGACAAGATTTCTATATACAGATGCATAAGCGAAAAATAGGCTGCGATTGCAGAAGTAAATACCTAAAGCATGATGTCTACCCGCATGCATACATGAATGACCCTCCCCTTTTTCACTAAAACCCCCATAAGTTATTACAAATTATTACAACCCAGGATGAATAAAGAAAAGTAAAATTACATCACAAATTAAAGTACAACCAAGGAGAGCCTAATTCAGACTCCAGGTCTGAAACATGAATTAAACCAACTCCAAAGATCTGATTTCCAACCCTCAAATGTCCAAGTTCAGGGGGAACTCAAGGTCCCAAAGCAAGGCTCATAGGAGGGCGGCAGAACTTAGAAACTAGGAATGAGTGCAAGTGCAATAGAGGGGATTCTAGGAAGGCCATGGCAGGCTGGTGGTCATACCCAGCAATTAGGAGTGCTGGCACACCCCTAACCAGCCTGTTAGCCATACTGGTTTGGGAGTTAGGAGCCATTAAGGATCAGGTCCAAACATGAGCAGCCATTTGGACACTGCCATGCCTGGACCTTAACTCAAACACATAAAGGGAATAGGGGTATAGGGATTCACAGTAGAAAACAGGTGCAAAGAGAATAGCATACAGATTAATCACTGAACATGGACAATAAAATAAAGAGGATTGCAGAAGTTGTAAATAAACACATTGGTGTGATGGCTGAAACAAAATTAGGACATACCAGTTTCAGAAATATGCAGAGAAAAAGTAGTAGTGAAGCCCAAATTGCAAGCAAACAACCAGAAGAAACTCAAATAAAAGTATTGAAATTGAGAGTGTGAGATGNCGCTTGTGCATTCTGATCGACTGCCCGGTGTCTCTGCGGATGCTAGTTTCAAGGTCGCGCCGAAATTTCCATGAATCCAACACAAGAATTGACATCGATTGGATTTATGGCCTGTGGTTCATATACGGCCTGTGGTCCATCGGGATTTACTGGAGGTACTCCCTTTCCAGGGGAGACTATGTGCTGGTAGCCTTATGCAATGCAGGAAATGCAGATGGAGGTAGAGCTTAACCTCGGAAGGCAGAATGGTAGCCTTATGCAATGCAGGAAATGCAGATGGAGGTAGAGCTTAACCTCGGAAGGCAGAATGGTAGCCTTATGCAAGAGATAAATAGTAATAAAATTTTCTTAGCTGATGGCCGATAGCTGATTGTGATATTCTGGCTGCTGGGGACATTGTGTGCGGATAACAACTGTGAATAGGTGGGACATTTCTAAGAGTTGTATCCTTGAACAGTATGAGCGTATAATATATGATTTTGGGACTTGGGTGCCTGCATCCAAAGAAAAATCGTGAGTTTTGTAAAGGGGAAAGGTTAGTTCATGTCCCCGCTGACTTTGCTGGCCCTGTTCGGCTTTGATCTGATGACACGGTATGTATTATAGGGGTAGTGTGGCTGAATAAAGCGATTTCGATAATAAACATGCGTGAGTTTGTCAATGATATGACATTAGTATATATTTAAGAAATAGTTTTTAGATGAATCAACGACTGTGACGTGGTTCAGGACATTGCAACCTCTCTTGCTTTGGAATTTTGAGGGTCCTCCTCAAAATTCTGCCCCAGTTTACTGGGATGCTGCTTCTGACGGTTGCTTGCGATGACTGGCTGAAGTTACTTCGGAATTTTGAGGGTCCTCCTCAAAATTCTGCCCCAGTTTCCAATTGTGGGGGGAAATGAAAATTTTATTGAATTGTGACCGAACCCATAAGGCTGCCTACGTATCCCCTCTTAATCGGGAATCAAGTCACACGTAGTTCAAAATACATCATATAGGAAAGCACAAATATTACACGTAATAGCGCTCGACTGCATCCGAATTAATCGGTTT
Source organism: Nicotiana attenuata (assembly GCF_001879085.1). Lineage (NCBI taxonomy): Eukaryota > Viridiplantae > Streptophyta > Magnoliopsida > Solanales > Solanaceae > Nicotiana > Nicotiana attenuata. The sequence goes on along the minus strand of NC_031996.1, from coordinate 37,299,921 downwards.
CGGCCAAACTTCTCCGTCCATTTCTGCAAGTATACGGGCTACTCATGTCAGAACCCGGTGAACCATGTGTGGACCTTGCCAGTTAGGATAGAATTTCCCATTGGCTTCATCTCAATGCAGGAAGATTTTCTTTAATACCAGCTGCCCCGTGTGAACTGTCTCGGCTTGACTCTCTAGTTGAAGGCTCTAGAGATTCTGTTCTGATAAAGCTGACCATGGGAAAATACATTCATTCTTTTTCCATCTATAAGAGCTAGCTGTTCGTAACGACTCTTCACCCATTCTGCGTCGTCGAGCTCAGCTTCTTGTATAATCCTTAAGGAAGGAATTTCTACTTCGGCGGGAATAACTGCCTTTGTACCGTAAACCAGCATATAAGGAGTTGCCCCGGTTGATGTGCGAACTGTGGTGCGGTATCCCAATAAAGTAAATGGTAGCNCCATGGATTCCGGTGGAGTGGTGGTTGGAAAGGGCAGGAGACGATTAGGGTTTCGACGAACCGTTGAGAGAGTTTGAGAGACGAAAGGATTTCAAAGGCGGCTATCAGAATGAAATGAGGGATTAGGGTAGGTCGTTTGGGGTTAAAATGGCAAGGGGGAATTATGACCGTTGATCAAAATGATCAACGGCCTGGATTAATAACAGGAACCGGGCGGATTTTTAAATTGGGTCGGGGTCGGGTAAAATGAAATTGGGTTGGTCTAATTAGGACTGGGTCAATTAGGGTTAAAATTGAAATGTAAAGTAGGCTACAATTGAAATGAAATGGGGCTAAATGTTAAATAGCCAGTTTTCCTTTTTTATTTATAAAAAATAGTAAAGATGATTTTAAAAGAAAATTAAAAGTACTGAGCCAGTAAATAAAATATAAATATTAATTTAAAAATACTGGAACCAATTTTATAATTATGAAATGCTATCAATCTTAAAATAGGCTAAAATTGCAATTATAGGCAATTTAGTCTTTTAAATACCAAACAAATTTGTAAAAAATATACAAAAATTACCTCAACTATATTTTGGTATAAATATGAGAATAAAATAAATTATTCACCAATATTGATAGTTTTTGGGAATAATTACTGATTTTTGTACTGCCAAAATGGACAATAAATTGATTTTAAAAATTAGAAAAAGTACCAAAATACTTGGGCATTCTTATATATGCATATACATGTTATTTTGAAAGTATTTTGTATATAAAATACATAGAGAAAAATTGGGTATCAACAGCTGCCCCTCTTTACCCGGGAAGGATGAAAGAGTTGTCGGGTAAAGATATGATGGCCAATTTTGACCGAACGAAACGATTTGAAGAATTTTGACCGAGCTCTGGTTCCTGAGCTGCCTACATATCCCTAGTCTTACAGGAATCAGGCCATATGTAGTTCAGGATCCATAGGCGGAATACGCCGATGGAGATTTTCGAAAAGCGGACGCGGTGTTCAGGTTGAGAAGGATGGTCAGAGTCTGATAGGCTGCGGGAACTTGAGCGGGATCGCTCCTGCTGAGACGGCCGTTGCTAGCCGGTTTACCTGCAAATGAGCAATGCAAATATATATTGTGCATAAATTTAAACGTGATGTAAGTTCCCGTTGGACCATGAATATTGTCTTTGGACGGTTAGGATGACGTCCTCAGACCATGACGTCCTGGGCCATGAAGCGTATGATAAAGGATTCGCAGGCTATGAAATGATGTTCTCGGGCTATGAGAATGATGCCTCCGAACCATGATGCCTTTGAATAATGCTATGAAAAAGATAGAATGGGGTCCTCAAGCCATGGCACGGCGTTCTCAGGCTATGCAAATGGTGCCTCTGAACAATGACGCCTTTGGACAGCTTGGCGATCTTTCAGCCCATGAGATGCAATAAGTGGCGATCGTTCAGCCGATGCAAGAATGTAAATAAAATAGCGATCTTTCAGCCGGTGTAGAATTCAAATGAAGTGGCGATATTTCAGCCATGCAAAAAATGTAAGTAAAATGGCGATCTTTCAGCCGATGCAGGATTTAAGTGAAGTGGCGATATTTCAGCCATGCAAAAATGTGAGTAAAATGGCGATCTTTCAGCCAATGCAGGATTTAAATGAAGTGGCGATATTTTAGCCGATGCAAGATTTAAATGAAGTGGCGATATTTCAGCCATGCAAAGTGTAAATAAAATGGCGATCTTTCAGCCGATGCAAGATTTAAATGAAGTGGCGATGTTTCAGCCGATGCAGGATTTAAATGAGGTGGCGATATTTCAGCCATGCAAAGTGTAAATAAAATGGCGATCTTTCAGCCGATGCAAGATTTAAATGAAGTGGCGATATTTCAGCCGATGCAGGATTTAAATGAAGTGGCGATATTTCAGCCGATGCAGGATTTAAATGAGGTGGCGATATTTCAGCCATGCAAATGGAGACAGAGCTTAGTCTCGGAAGGCAGAATAGTAGCCTTATGCAATGCAGGAAATGCAAATGGAGGTAGAGCTTAACCTCGGAAGGCAGAATAGTAGCCTTATGCAATGCAGGAAATGCAGATAGAGACAGAGCTTAGTCTCGGAAGGCAGAATAGTAGCCTTATCCAATGCAGAAAAATGAAGATGGAGGTAGCGCTTAACCTCGGAAGGCAGAATAGTAGCCTTATGCAATGCAGATTAATGCAGATGGAGGTAGAGCTTAACCTCGGAAGGCAGAATAGTAGCCTTATGCAAAGCAGGAAATGCAAATGGAGGTAGAGCTTAACCTCGGAAGGCAGAATAGTAGCCTTATGCAATGCAGAAAAATGCAGATGGAGGTAGAGCTTAACCTCGGAAGGCAGAATAGTAGCCTTATGCAATACGGGAGTGCAGATGGAGGTAGAGCTTAAATGCAAAAGATGAAAGACGAATAGTAATAAAAATTCTTAGCTGATAGCTGATAGCTGGTTGCTGATTGTGATATTTTGGTTGCTGGGGATGTTGTATGTGGATAGCGACCGTGGATAGGAGTGATAATTCCGAGAGTTGTATTTCCGAACAGTATGGGTGTGTAATATATGATTTTGCGACTTGGGTGCCTCTCTTGTTACGGAATTTTGAGGGTCCTCCTCAAAATTCTGCCCTAGTTTGCTGGGCTGCTGCTTGCGGTGATCGGCTGAAGTTACTTCGGAATTTTGAGGGTCCTCCTCAAAATTCTGCCCCAGTTTCCAATTGTGGGGGGAAATGAAAATTTTATTGAATTGTGACCGAACCCATAAGGCTGCGTACGTATCCCCTCTTAAACGGGAATCAGGTCAGACATAGTTCAAATTACATCATAAAAGAAATCATAAATGGTTACACATAGTATCGCTTCACTATATCTGAATTGATTGGCTTCGGCCAAACTTCTCCGTCCATTTCTGCAAGTATGAGGGCTCCTCCTGTTAGAACCCGATGAACCATGTATGGACCCTGCCAATTGGGAGAGAATTTCCCTTTGGCTTCATCTTGATGTGGAAAAATCTTCTTTCACACCAGCTGCCTCGGTGTGAACCGTCTTGGTTTGACTCTCTTGTTGAAAGCTCTGGACATTCTGTTCTGGTAAAGTTGACCATGGCAAACTGCATTCATTCTTTTACCATCTATGAGGGCTAACTGCTCGTAACGACTCTTCACCCATTCTGCATCGTCGAGTTCCACTTCCTGTACGATCCTTAGGGAGGGAATTTCTACCTCGGCGGGAATGACTGCCTCTGTATCGTAAACCAGCATGTAAGGAGTTGCCCAGCCGATGTGCGGACTTTGGTGCGATATCCCAATAAAGCAAATGATAGCTTCTCATGCCACTGCTTATGCTTTTCTATCATCTTCCTCAGTATCTTCTTAATGTTCTTGTTGGTGGCTTCTACTGCTCTGTTCATCTGAGGCCTGTAGGCTGTAGAATTCTTGTGTTTGATCTTGAAGGTTTCACACATAGCTTTCATCAAATCACTGTTGAGTTGGAGCCTTTGTCAGTAATGATTGATTCTGGAATCCCGAATTGGCAATCAATGCGGTCGCGGACAAAGTGTGCCACGACTTTCTTGGTCACTGCTCTGTAAGATGTTGCTTCAACCCATTTGGTGAAATAGTCAATTGCTACTAGGATAAACTTGTGCCCGTTTGATGCGGCAGGTTCGATTGGTCCGATAACATCCATTCCCCAAGTGGCGAATGGCCATGGTGAGCTTGTTGCATTAAGTTCGCTTGGAGGCACCTTTATCATGTCTGCATGGATCTGACAGCGGTGGCACTTTCGGATATACTGGATGCAGTCCGTCTCCATGATCATCCAAAAATAACCAGCTCGGAGTATCTTCTTGGCTAAGACAAAACCGTTCATATATGGACCACAGGTCCCGGCATGAATTTCCTCTAGCAGTTTAGATGCTTCATTCGCATCAACAGTCCTTAGCAAACCCAAATCCGGAGTTCTCCTATACAGAATTCCCCCGTTGTGGAAGAAATTGTTGGGCAATCTTCGAAGTGTGCGTTTCTGAGTAGCATTCGCAAGCTCTAGATATTCTCCTTTGGCTAAAAATTCCTTGATGTCGTGAAACCAAGGTTTTCCATCTGCTTCTCCCTCAACATGAGCATAGTAAGCTGGATGATCATGAATCATTACTGGAATAGGTCTATGAAGTTCTTATCTGGATGCTGAATCATAGATGATAGGGTAGCCAACGCGTCGGCAAACTCATTTTGGACTCTGGGAACATGCCGGAATTCTGTCTTTGTGAACCTCTTCCTCAACTCCTGTACATGATGCAAATACGGGAGTATCTTGGAGTTCTTGGTCGCCCATTCTTCTCGGACCTGATGTATAAGCAAATCCGAATCTCCAATCACTAGCAACTCTTGGGCGTTCATGCGAATGGCCATCTTGAGCCCTAAGATGCAAGCTTCGTACTCGGCCATGTTGTTGGTGCAGGGGAACCTGAGCTTGGGCGGATACCGAATAATGCTGGCCGGTTTCTGATACTAGGACTGCTCCTATGCCAACTCCTTTGAAATTCCCTACTCCATCGAAAAACATTCTCCAACCGTCATAGGCTTCTACAACATCATCTCCTATGAAGGATACCTCTTCGTCAGGAAAATACATTTTAAGAGGTTCGTATTCTCCGTCCACGGGAGATTCAGCAAGATGATCTGCCAATGCCTGTCCCTTGATTGTTTTCTGGGTCACGTAAACAATGTCGAATTCACTTAGCAGGATCTGCCACTTAGCTAGCTTGCCAGTGGGCATGGGCTTCTGAAAGATGTATTTCAACGGATCCATCCTTGATATGAGATAAGTAGTGTAGGCACAGAAATAGTGCCTCAGCTTCTGAGCTACCCAAGTTAATGCACAACAGGTGCATTCTAACAGAGAATACCGGGGCCTCG
>NC_031996.1:37219555-37293933 GCF_001879085.1 Nicotiana attenuata | reverse complement strand
ATGTTTTCTGCATCTCCCAGGTTAACAATCTCAGTCTCGTCCAAGTTGGACTTAGGCCTATTCTCGAAATCCTCAATTTCCTTAACAACCTCTTCTGGTATATCATCTTCCTCTGAATCTATGTCCGTTTGTTGCGTTGTCTCGTTGCACGTAACAATCATTGGTTCATCAAGATAAGTAATGGTAATGCCCGAGGCACGCCGGGCTCTGGTGGTTCTGACGGTCCAGTTGTTGAGGCGTGCTCCTCTGTTTACAGCCTGTATGGAAGGGCCTTACTCCCCCTCCTCCTCAAAAATAACACAGCAATCCATGTCATCATCTTCCAAGAACAAGTTCCTCATTGCTGCTAATGCTTCCTCTTCTTTTGACCCATAGATTATTTCGGCCGGTTGGAAAGTCTGCTCCAGACGGGGTATCGGCTGCTCCAATGGATGGTAAGGACCACGCCAGGGTGGCGATCATTCCTTGAATTCTTTCCAGGTATACTCATACCCCAATCCAAAGGTGGTGCCATGCTTCTTGAGCTTGATGGGCTTAGCGATTCCTTGGAGGTTCTTGCCAAGTCCCTTGCCAGGTTCATATCCGCACCAATTCAGTATACTTTCAATTTTGTTGTCCCACCATTTATCTTTATCGACAGCGTTGACTCGCTCGAGGTGATGGTAAGTTTCCCCACCTATCCTTCTTCTTCCTCCAACTGCTAGGATGGTCTGGCGGCTGTATATGGGATTGCTACCGTCACCATGAATGATCACCTCCTGGTGATTCCACTCAAACTTTACTACCTGATGTACTGTTGATGCCACGACCCCGACGACATGAATCCATGGTCGTCCGAACAACAGATTGTAAGACGCCGGCACGTCTATTACTTGAAAATTAACATCAAACCAAGTAGGACCCATTTGCAAATGTAAGCTAATTTCTCCAATAGTGGACCTTTGAGAACCGTCGAAAGCCTTAACGTTGACGGCCCCGTCCTTGATATCATGCAGCCCTTTTCCTAATGTCCTAAGTGTTACCAACAGGCAAATATTGAGACTGGACCCCCCATCGACCAGGATCCTGGTAATAAAATAATCTTCGCACTGCACAGTGATATGCAATGCCTTATTGTGACTTAATCCCTCCGGTGGCAGCTCATCCTCGTGGAAGGTGATTTTGTGACTTTCCAACACTTGACCTACCATGTTTGCCATTTCTCCTCCAGTGATGTTGCTTGGTACATATGCCTCACTCAGCACCTTCAATAAGGCATTTTTGTGTGCATCGGAACTCTGTAGCAAAGCCAGGATAGAGATCTGGGCCGATGTTTTGTTCAGCTGGTCAATGACCGAGTATTCCTTTGCTTGTATCTTTCTCCAGAGATCATTGGGCCCGGTTTCAATGATGGCTTGTCGACCAGAGGTCTGCTTACTCGACTCAGCCAAATGTTCAGGGGTATAAACCCTGCCGGTTCTTGTCATACCCTGTGCCGCAATTGTTTCCCCAAACTTGGCTTTCCCCTTCCTTCTTGCCTCGGCTGTGTAGTCCCACGGTATGGCTTTTGTGCGAAATGGTGTTATAGCTATCATTGCTACTGGGATGGGCACCCTTGCTTTGGAAGGTAATACAGTAACTTCAAATGGCTCAGGCGCCTTTGTGGTCCCAAACTCGACCTCAATTGGTGTCGGCGCCTTTGCAGAGGCTAGCGTTTCAAACTCAAGTGGTATGGACATGTTCACCTCAGCATCTTCAGAAGGCTGAATTTAGACCACAATTGGATTAAGGGTGACTGTTGGTTTCTTTGGATCGTCACCTTCCGTGATCAAACCGATTGATCCTTTGGGATCCCAGTCGTCCTCTATTTAAATCATATGAACACCTCCACCCTTGTGATCTGGTAGAGGGTTGTTGCGGACATTCGGAGCAGGCTCTTTTGCCACGATAATCTTGTTGTCAATCAAAGCCTGGATCTTGTCCTTCAGGGAACGACATTCATCAATAGTATGCCCCTTCATGCCAGAATGGTATGCACAGGTTTTTTTTATGGGTTGACCCATTGGGAAGGGTTTTCAGGGGTTATGGCAGGGATAAGGGTGACATAACCAGCAGCTTTAAGTCTCTCGTACAGCTGTTTGATTGGTTTAGCAATGGCGGTATACTGTTTGGGAGGTCTGCGGTCGAAATTTGGTCGAGGTCTAGGAAAGTTTTGGCGAGCAGGAGGTGATTGATAGTGGAAGGGTTGAGTGTTGTAAGCTGGGTAGACGTGTGCGGATTGGGAATATCTGGGTGAAACAGGTTGGTATGTAGGAGGTGGAGGCGATTGACATATAGGTGGTGGAGCTTGGTAGGAGGGTGCGGGTGTTTGGAAATTTTGAGTGGGTTGATATGTAAGTGGAGATATCGGGTAGGTTTGGTATTTGACAGGTGATTTGGTTCTCTGTGCAACCATTACGGCACTTACGTCCTTCTTCTTGGATGTACCACCGGACTGTAGAGCCTTGTTGGTGGCTTGTAGAGCTTCAAAGTTAGTAACCATACCACTCTTGATACCTTCCTCAATCCTTTCTCCTAGCTTGATGATGTCAGAAAATTTATGGTTCTCGATCAGCATCAGTCTTTCATAGTATTGCGGATCCTGAGCCCGGACGAAAAATTTGTTTATTTGTTCTTCCCCTAAAGCGGGTCGAACCTTAGCAGCCTCTGATCTCCAACGAGTGGCATACTCGCGGAATGTTTCTGTAGATTCCTTCTTTAAATTCTGAATGTAAAACACATCCGGTGCATTTTGGATGTTGAACATGAACCTATCCATGAAGTCGGACGCCATACTAACCCAGTTTGACCACTTCTTTGGGTCTTGGCTAATGTACCAAGATAGAGCATCTCCTTTCAGGCTCCTCATGAAAAGCTTCATGCGGATCTTCTCATCTTTTCCTACTCCAACCAACTTGTCGCAGTATGTCCTCAAGTGAACCTTGGGATCCCCTGTACCATTGAACATTTCGAACTTGGGAGGTTTGTACCCCTCGGACAGTTCGGCATTGGGCTGTATGCATAGATCTTCATAGTTTAGCCCCTCAATTCCTTTACTACTTTCAACGCCTTGGATCCTGGTGGTTATCTTCTTAAGTTCTTCCGCCAAATTTCTGATGAGCAAATCCTTATCATCGGACTCGGGTGCGCTTGAGATGGGCTGCGTAGGATGCGGCACGGTTTCCACATAGATGGGGGTGTTGTGTTGGTTGTGGCAGTGGTCATTTGTGGAGTTCAATGGTTCCGGGATGAGCAGCGGAGTGTTGTTGGGAGTGTGGCAGGTATTGCGATGGTGGTGAGGAGCGGGTTGCTTTGCGACGTTTTGTGGAGGTATGGGACTCTGAGTAACTTCTGGGGTGGCAAGGGAAAATGACAGACTTGACAAATTCCGGACTTGATCATGCTCTTCTTGGAATTTCAGTAACTTTTGTTCTAAGTGCTATGTTTGATTATATTTGCACGAAGGGTTCATTCCGTGCCTATGTTTTTGATTTATATTTTGCTACGAAGGGTTCATTCCGTGCCTATNAACCTTTGGGGAGGGGAATAAACAAAAGTAAAAAACAAAAAGGTAACAAGTCAGTAAGAATTATAATTAAAGATGTTGCAATATTTAAACACGTAATGCAGAAAATATAAAGCGTGTCCTAATTTTGGAGACCTCGTTGTGCCCGAGGTAGGCCTAGTGACAAGTAAATTTGGAGAAATTAGAATGCTAAATGCCTCATTTTATTGATAAGAAAAATAAGACGAATCCTAAAATGACACTAAATAACATGGAATAAAACATCAATAATGGCCATAGGCCTTATTACATTTTCAAAGGAAAAGAAAACTCCTATCTATTTGGTCCCAGAAGGACCTTCCCCAGATTCGGCAGTGTTGGCGCCCTCGTACAGCTTCCCCAGCTCGCGCAGTCCTAGCAGCAAGTAGGCCCTAGCTAGATGTCCGCCTTCATTTCCTTCAGCAACTCGGCAATCTTTGACCCTCTTCAAAAACTTCTTTTCCAGTTCTACTATGCCTCGCTCCAAGCGGATTAGTCGTTTGTTGGCGCTGACAGCCATATCCTTCCATTTCCAATTAGTTTTTGATTGGCTTCTTGTATTTCACGGTGCTCATTTTCACATTCCCGCATCCTCTTGTGCAGTTGGTTGCATTTTACCTGTGCTTCATCCTTTTCATCAATGATCCTGTGACCTCGAACAAACCCGGGCTGACCCAAATCATTGTGATTGTCTACCAGCCAGCCTAAATAGTGTGGGGGTACAACCAGCATGGTAGTGATCTGGTTCGATAGTATCCCTTCCCATGACGATTTTGCAATGCCACATGTGTTGGGCTTGGCACTTGTAAGGGCTGTCATCGTCCTGGAAGTCGGCTCGGAAGTGACTCATCTTGTCGACCCTTGGTATAACCTGCTTCCTACCTGCCTGTCTCATGACTCGAAGAGCGACATAAGGATAAGTTCCTCTCAAACCGATGAGTATAAGAAATGGCGCATCTCAAGATCGAATGATGAATTCTTCAGTAGGGAACCACTCTAACATCCATTGTACTCAGTCCTCAATAAGATTGTCAAAGAGTTCGACCCATTCTCTAGCATTTTCTGGTTGGGCGAACATGTTGGGCATGTAATTCATTCGTTTTGGGTGATGAAAGGCGATATGATCGTCCCAGTCTCTACGATGGATTTCCTGCCGGTACTCACCCTTTTGGAGGTGTTCCATGAGCCATAATTGGAGTAGTAGATTACAACCCTCGAAATGTTTGGCTCCCTGTTGACATCTTTCTAGGGCTCGGTATATTTCTACAACTATCATTGGCACAAGACTGAATGGCTGTCCGTTAGTTCCTTCCATTAAGTTTTTTGTGACCATGGCTAGCCTGGTATGGATTCTTGTTTTCTTCATTGGAAACACTATCATTCACAGGAAATAGAACATGAAGATAAAGACCCTTCGGTGGATGCGCCCCAATGAGGTAAGGGCGAACTCGTCAGGATAAGTACGGTAAGATTTGCTGTGACCGTACCTTTCATACAAATAGTCAAAGGGAATGTATGACTCCTTCAAACATGTCAAGTCAGGATTCTTCTTTAGACCCATCATTTTGAGAAAACCCCTACCCTTGCGATTTTCCGGCATTAGCAAACCCGGAGTTTCCCATGGTATCCCAGCTAGTCCTCCTATTTCCTCAAGCAAAGGCGTCATCTCAATGTCTCCAAGCGAAATACCGACCTATCACAATCCCAAAACAGAGTAGCAGCTTCAATAATTTTGTTGTTAGGTTGAATTTCTAGGAGAGAAGGCAGGTTTCCTAGATGCTTCCTGACAAGAGCTTGATCGCTGGAATGAAGATCTCCCCACCAACTCAGCGTTTGGGGTGGATGTTGGTGACAATGCCGAATCTGGGGACTTCGTGCCTCATTTTCTGCAAAACAAAAGTGTTAGGCCCTTACCCCCGCCAGACTCGACTATCAATAATTGCCATAAGCAACATTTAGTTCTCCAAATGAATGCACAGAACGTGATAAGGTCCGTTTGGGTTTCAGGGAAACCCAGTGGACTTTGGACAAGGCTATCTTAAAGAGTCATTATGTGTACAACATAACTGACTCGGTTAGGTTTGACCATGATGCATGCATAATTTAAAGAGAAATGGTTTCTATGGGGTATTAGACCGGTACCCTTGAGCGAACAACTCAAGAGGGAAAGGCACGGAACCGTTGACTACACCGTTGATCGACTGGTTTTACCGCAAATACGCCTTTGCCAAATTTAGGGGGTAATGATATCGGAAGGGCGCAACCACTCATTATAAGCGTTGCTATGGTATTTTGTTCGGCACGAGTGGAATATGATGTTGAAAAAAAGTAGTTACAAGTTGTCACGTCTTTTCACGTTCATAAACTAATAATTACAGTAGTTTCTCATAATTTACAACAGCATTGAAGGAAAGCGATAAAGGAAAACATTAAAGAAAAGAAATGAAGAGCTAAGTTAGTTTCGCAGTAGAAGAAAGAATAAATACATAAAAAAAAAGTAAAGACATGTAATGAAGCATGAAGTCACAAATAGCATGAAATGGTAAAAGCCTTAAAGAAATCCCCAGCAGAGTCGCCATGCTGTCGATGCCCCCCTTTTCTCGCGAAATCGGGTTTATGACATTTGGGCGGACAACTCTTTTCCTTTTAGGAATTGGGTTTGCAATTTAAAGAGTCGTCACCTAATGATTAAGTGCATTAGGACACTTAAAGGAAATTTAACTTAAGAAAGGACCAGAGAATGGGTAAGGGCTTGAAATTATCTCGAGAGGAAGGTGTTAGGCACCCCTCAAGATCCACTAGTGTGGTTCCCGGCCATGCTACAATTGTGACTTCAAATACAAACAACAAGTAAACAAGCAAGCATTGTAAATACTAGATAGCTTTCACATAATGGTTGCAAACAACTGAAGTACAAGAAGTTTAAAGAATGCTGAAATTTGGAAGAAGACAGTTTTATAATTCTAAAAAAAAGACACACAAGTAAAGGGGAAGGGGTTTGCAAATAATTGATGCAAGTAATCAGAAAAAGAAGTGAAAGAGGCGGAAGTTTTTGGAAGAAAACAGTACTAAAAATTAAAAAAAAAAAGGTTTTTTACATAATTGGTGCGAGTAGTTGAAGTAAAAGAAAAGTTAAAGAAACTGAAAATTGATCAGCTTTAAAATTCTAAAAAAAAAAAGTAGACAAGCAAAGGGAAAGGGGGTCCTAGGTTTACAAATAACATGGATCACCCCACAGAACATCCGGTGACCGTTTATACACGTGGTGTTATCGCATGGTCATCATATCCATGTCTACCCTTACCCACCCCGTTAAGGTATCAAATCGCGGAATAGTCTCGTTACTTATTGCATGCTATTACCCGTCCCAATCCTATCAGCTCTGGAGGTATTAGGGACTACTAGTGCTAAAGGGGAGGGAGAATTGGCTTTTATTGGTTTAAAAGGATAAAAGTCTAAGGCGACAGTCAAAACATATATGACAAGTATGGGGAAGCACATAAACAGGTAAGGCTCAAACAAAACCTCCTTAGAGAGACATATAGTTTTAGCACGTCTTTCAGATACTGATTAGGTCTTAATTAAACTTAAAACGTTAAGGCGTGGCTGATTTATCACATATTTTCAGATAAGAAGTCCGAATTAGGCCTGCCTGCTGGTTGTAATTATTAAGGACTGGTGCAGTAGATTAATTACCTAATGGCTTGCATAGGCATGATATCTAGCAATGCGAAGTATACTGATTTTAAAGAAAGCTTTCTGATTATATACAATCATAAACTCTGCAGGTTTTAGGCGACATTACTAATGACTTTAGACTTGTAGATGAAAGAGACGAATCAGATTCAACTGGTTACTCCTATAGGCATGATTTCTAAGCGTTGTTGGTTTTAAAACGATTATCAGGATGCATGAATCCAATAGGCATGGTATCTAGGATGCAACTTGTTATTATTTTAACCTATAGACTGTTTGCCTAATGACATATGTACATGCAGAAGTGTAAAAACTTATAGACATGATTTCTATATGCAGAAGTGCAGAAACATATAGACATGATTTCTATATACAGAAGTGCAGAAACTTATAGACATGATTTCTATATACAGAAGTGCGGAAACTTATAAGCAGGATTTCTACATGAAGCGCAGGAAAAAAACTTATAGGCAGGATTTCTACATGAAGTGCAGAAAAACTTATAGGCAGGATTTCTATATGCAGATGCATAGACTTATAGACAAGATTTCTATATACATATGAAAAAGAGAAAAACAGGTTGTGATTTTAGAAGTAAATACCTAAAGCATGATGTCTACCCGTATGCATACATGAATGACCCTCACCTTTTTCATTAAAACCCCCATAAGTTATTACAAATTATTATAATCCAGGATGAATAAAGAAAAGTAAAATTACATCAGAAATTAAAGTACAACCAAGGAGAGCCTAATTCAGACTCCAGGTCTGAAACATGAAATAAACCAACTCCAAAGATCTGATTTCCATAGCCTTTCTCATTCTTGGGTGTGTCAGAGTTCCCAGGAGCTTCATGAACTTCGGGCAGTGCTTACACCCAAATAAGTTGCAGAATTGAGTTAAAGTGCAGTGTGAAAGGGCCAGCCCTCAAATGTCCAAGTTCAGAGGGAACTTAAGGTCCCAAAGCAAGGCTCATAGGAGGGGGCAGAACTTAGAAACTAGGAATGAGTGCAAGTGCAATAGAGGGGATTCTGGGAAGGCCATGGCAGGCTGGTGGTCATACCCAGCAATTAGGAGTGTTGGCACACCCCTAACCAGCTTGTTTGCCATACTGGTTTGGGAGTTAGGACCCATTAAGGATCAGGTCCAAACATGAGCAGCCATTTGGACACTGCCATGCCTGGACCTTAACTCAAACACATAAAGGGAATAGGGGTATAGGGATTCACAGTAGAAAACAGGTGCAAAGAGAATAACATACAGATTAATCACTAAACATGGACAATAAAATAAACAGGATTGCAGAAGCTGTAAATAAAAACACATTGGTGTGATGGATGAAACTAAATTAGGACATACCAATTTTAGAAATAAGCAGAGAAAAAGTAGTAGTGAAGCCCAAATTGCAAGCAAACAGCCAGAAGAAACTCAGATAAAAGTATTGAAATTGAGAGTGTGAGATGAGTAGTGTAAGTTGAAAGTGTGTAAAAGTATGGAATTCGGAGTTGTCTTAAAGAGTATTTTTTTTGTTGTCTTTTTTTTTTTCAAAGTGCAGAAGGGTAGTCCCCTTTTATAGTGCAGAAGGCAAGTAAGAAAAAGGTAAGAAAATAGTTTCACAATCATTCACATAAAGTCTCCCTTTAGTTAAGGGATTCTGATTTCAAACGGGTAGAAGAAAATTAAGGAAAGAATTTGATTGAAATCTTTTCTAAAGTAACACAAAAAGGGTATATACACAGGAGTTATTTAAGGCAAAGTTCAGTGGTACACGGTTTGTGAAAAATAAGGAAAGAGAATCAATCAAACAACCAGTGAAATCAAAATCCCAGGCTTTGTTCGAATGAACCAAGTCAGGAAAAGCTAAGAAGGTTCAATTAAAGAAAAATCAATAACAATTAGTCAGGCCTTATTAAAAGGATTTCGAAATCAATCAATTAGTTGGCAAAAAAAAACCTATTTGCAAGAAGAAATTCTCATATATAAAGTACACATATATCAAACAAGAAGGAGTTGCCATGCTAATTAGAAAGACATACATAGAAAGGTTCAGAATCATAAGCAAAGAGTTTCATCTCAGTTCATAGTACTTAGAATGAGTCTGATAGTCCCGGGTTCCAAAGTAGAACCCTAATCAAACTTGCCAAAGAAACCCCCCAAATCCTAGGGTTTCAAATCGAATCAGACATAGAGATGAGAAGGCAAGCCATTGAAACAGACTCAAAGGTCTTTTTCAGAGCCTCATGAGAAACAAAACAGATGTGATAGCAGGTTTGAAACAACAAGGAAAGAAAAACTGATTTAAAGCATGAAGAACATGTTTTAAGAAAAGCTCGGAACTTAAGCAAGTTCAGGAGATAAGGAGTGATACAAACTTAAGAAGCAGTAGATGAAACATGCTTAGCAATACTCGGACCAAGTCCAGTAAAGCAAATAAAATTAAAGAACTTAGCAAGAAACACATACAATAGAAATCATGGAGGAAAACATAGCAGAGATAATCATGCGAGCCTGGTCTAGAGGCACAGTAAAATACAGATGTATGGAAGAATCATGTATAATAGAAAGAAAAACGGACGAGCAAACACATGTGTGGTATAAAAGAAAAATATACAAGCATAACACAGACAAACTCACATAAAGAAAAGAACAGAAAGAATCAAAAAGATATTTTGAAAACCTTTCAGAAACCCTAAATAAAAAACAAACGATTTTGAAAAGAAAATTTGGGAAAAACACTTTAAAAGTCGAGTAAATCATAGATACAGCATAGATCTAAGAAAATAACAGAGAAAAACCTCGAATAGCTTAGGGTTTCAGAGAAACCCTAGAAATGAGAAAGGCTTGGAAGAAAGTCTGATCCTGAGTCGGATGAGTGAGAATCAGGCTCTTGAGGCTTGAATATGCCGGAGCAAAGGCCGGAGAGGCCATGGAACCAAAGATCTGAGAAGATCTAAAAGAGAACCATCAGAGTCAGACTTGAAACCTCGAACATCCAAGGTTTAATGGTGGATGTGAGTATAGACCATCCATGGCCTGAACATGGATTCCGGTGGAGTGGTGGTTGGAAAGGGCAGGAGACGATTAGGGTTTCGACGAACCGTTGAGAGAGTTTGAGAGACGAAAGGATTTAAAAGGCGGCTATCAGAATGAAATGAGGGATTAGGGTACGTCGTTAGGGGTTAAAATGGTAAGGGGGAATTATGGCCGTTGATCAAAATGATCAACGGCCTGGATTAGTAACAGGAACCGGGCGGATTTTTAAATTGGGTCGGGGCCAGGTAAAATGAAATTGGGTTGGTCTAATTAGGACTGAGTCAATTAGGGTTAAAATTGAAATGTAAAGTAGGCTACAATTGAAATGAAATAGGGCTAAATGTTAAATAGCCAGTTTTCCCTTTTTATTTATAAAAATAGTATGATGATTCTAAAAGTAAATTAAAAGTACCGAGACAGTAAATAATATATAAATATTAATTTAAAAATACTGGAACCAATTTTATAATTATGAAATGCTATCAATCTTAAAATAGGCTAAAATTGCAATTATAGGCAATTTAGTCTTTTAAATACCAAACCAATTTGTAAAAAATATACAACAATTACCTCAACTATATTTTGGTATAAATATGAGAATAAAATAAATTATTCACCAAAATTGATAGTTTTTGAGAATAATTACTGATTTTTGTACTGCTAAAATGGACAATAAATTGATTTTAAAAATCTTTAAAAATTAGGAAAAGTACCAAAATACTTGGGCATGCTTATATATGCATATACATGTTATTTTGAAAGTATTTTGTATATAAAAATACATAGGGAAAAATTGGATATCAACACTATGGCACGGGAGGTCGAGATGGGAACTTCTTATCAGCTAGTAGTGGAGATAGCTCGGAGGATTGAGGTTACCGTTTGAAAGGTAGAGAGCATATGCAGAGGGAGAAGAGGGCCTGTTATTCTGGGGAGTTTACAAGTGTCCCGGTTGGGGGTCGAGGTCAGTGTAGGAGGGGTCAGCCTAGCCGGCTCATATATCTAGCACTAGCACCTCCTCTGGGTGCTCCGGCGCGACCCTATTTCAGCGCCATGCCATAGAGTTCTTACTGCCCACTAGTCATTCAAGGTTTTTCCAGTGGGTACTCAGCCACCAGGGTTCTTCCAACTCCTATTTCAACGCCATGCCAGAGAGTTCATACCGCCCACCAGCTATTCAGGGTTCTTCCAGTGGGTCTTCAGGCCATCAGGGTCAGACTTCAGGGTAGCAGATCACCGCAGGGAGGGGTTGTTTCGAGTGCAGAGATCTCAGTCCAAGGCTTTGGGGCAAGACAGTGTAGCAGGGCCAGCAGCCCATGATTTCAGCACTAGTTGTCCGACCGCCTAGAGGCGGGGGGCAGGTAGGTAAGGGTCGTCTTAGAGGTGGAGGCCAGGCATGGGGAGTTCAGAAGCTACTGTTCAGTCAGGCGGAGGCCAGCCAGCCAGCGCTCCAGCCAGGTTCTATGCCTTTCCGGCCAGACCAAATGCAATGGCCTCAGATGCCGTGATCGCAGATGTTATTTCTATCTGCGGTAGGGATGCTTCAGTTTTATTTGATCCAGGGTCTACCTATTCATACTTATCATCTCTGTTGCTCATTTCCTGGATATTCCTCGTGAGTCCTTGGTTACTCCAGTTTATTGTCCATTCCTGTGGGTGATTCTATTATTGTGGATCGGATCTACCGATCCTATGTGGTAGTATTCTGTGGTTACAAAACTAGAACGGACCTTCTATTGCTTGATATGACCGACTTTGAAGTCATTCTGGGCATGTAGTGGTTATCCCTATATCACGCCATACTTGATTGCCATGCCAAGACTGTTACTTTATCGATGCCAGAGTTGCCGAGATTGGAGTGGAAGGGTTCATCTGTCAGTACATCTAGTCGGGTCATCTCTTTTCTGAGGGCTCGACATATGGTCGAGAAGTGTTATTTGGCTTACCTAGCTTTTGTTCGGAATACTACCACAGAGACTCCGGCGATTGATTCAGTGCTAGTAGTCCGAGAGTTCACCGATGTGTTTCTTTTTAACCTTCCAGGCATGCTACCGGATGGTGATATTGATTTCTGTATTGACTTGGCTCCAGGTACCCAGCCTATATCTATCCCACCGTACTGTATGGCTCCAAAAGAGTTGAAGGAGTTGAAGGAACAGCTTGAAGAGTTGCTAACAAAGGGGTTCGTCAGGCCAAGTGTGTCCCCTTGAGGTGCACCTGTGTTATTTGTGAAGAAGAAACTATGCGGATGTGCATTGATTACTGCCAGTTGAACAAGGTCACCATCAAGAACAAGTACCCGTTGTCGTGTATTGATGATTTGTTTGACCAGTTGCAAGGTGCTAGGTGTTCTCTAAGATCGACTTAAGATCAGGGTACCATCAGTTGAAGATTCAAGACTCGAATGTTCCGAAGACTGCTTTCCGTACTACATGGCCATTATGAGTTTCTGGTGATGTCCTTCGGCTTAACTAACGCCCCAGTAGCATTTATGGATCTGATGAATCCCTGTTCAGGCCTTATATTGATTCGTTCATCGTTGTCTTCATTGATGACATCTTGATCTACTCACGTAGCATGGAGGAGCACGAGCAACATTTGAGAGTGGTGCTTCAGACCTTGCAGGAACATAAGCTATATGCTAAGTTCTCCAAGTGTGAGTCTTGGCTAGAGTCTGTGGCATTCTTGGGGCATGTTGTATTAGGCAAGGGTATTAAGATGGATCCCAAGAAGATTGAGGCAGTTCAGAGTTGGCCTCATCCCACTTCAGCGACTGAGATCAGAAGTTTCCTAGAGTTAGCAGGTTATTATCGCCAGTTTGTGGAGGGGTTTTCATCCATTGCAGCACCTTTGACTAGATTAACCTAGAAGGGTGCTCCGTTTCGTTGGTCCGATGATTATGAGGTGAGCTTTTAGAAGCTCAAGACATCTTTGACTACAACACCGATTCTAGTGTTGCCTTACGATTCAGGGATGTTTACGATTTATTGCAACGCTTCACGCATTGGTTTGGGTTGTGTACTGATGCAGGAGGGCTGAGTTATTGCATATGCTTCACATCAGCTGAATATTCATGAGAAGAATTACCCTGTGCACGACCTAGAGTTAGGCGTGATTGTTCATGCTCTTAAGATCTGGAGGCATTACCTTTATGGGGTGTTCTGTGAGGTTTACACTGATCATCACAGCTTACCACATTTGTTCAAGCAAAGGAATCTCAATTTGAGGCAGCATAGATGGCTTGAATTACTGAAGGATTACGACATCACCATTCTTTATCATCCAGGCAAGGGGAACGTAGTCGCGGATGCTTTGAGTAGAAAGGCGGAGAGTATGGGTATCTTGGCATTCATTTCAGCAGAGGAGAGGCTACTAGCCTTGGACATTCAGTCCTTGGCTTACAGACTTGAGAGGTTGGATATTTCAGAGCCCAGCCAAGTTCTTGCATGTGTTGTTGCTCAGTCTTCCCTATTGGAGCAGATCAAGGCTCGACAGCTTGATGATCCGCATTTGATGGTCCCTAGAGAAACGGTACTACAGGGTGGTGCCAAGGAGGTTTCTATCGGCGAGGATGGTGTCCTGCGACTCCAGGGTCATCTATGTGTTCCTAATATCGATGGCTTGAGAGGGAGGATTCTAGAGGAGGCACACAATTCTCGGTATTCCATTCATCCAGGTGCTACGAAGATGTATCGTGACTTGAGTCAGCATTATTGGTGGTGGAGGATGAATAAAGACATAGTTAAGTATGTATCTACGCGCATAAATTGCCAGCAGGTTAAGTATGAGCACCAGAGGTCAGGTGGCCTACTCCAGCAGATGACTATACCGGAGTGGAAGTGGGATCGCATATCTATGGACTTTGTAGTTGGGCTACCGCGGACCTTGTAGAAGTTTGATGCAGTTTGGGTTATCATCGACAGGTTGACCAAGTCGGCACATTTCATTTTGGTTGTGACTACGTATACGTCAGAGAGGTTGGCCTAGATTTATATTCAAGAGATAGTTTGGTTACATAGTATGCCTGTTTCCATCATATCAGATAGAGGCCCTCAGTTTACTTCACACTTCTAGAGAGCCGTACAGAGTGAGTTGTGGACCCGTGTAGATCTCAGCACCACATTTCATCCATAGACCGACGGGCTGTCAGAGCGGACAGTTCAGATCTTGGAGGACATGCTCAGAGCATGTGTGATTGACTTTGGAGGGTAATGGGATCGATTCTTACCTTTAGCCGAGTTTGCTTACAACAACAGTTATTAGTCCAACATCAAAATGGCTCCATTTGAGGCTTTATATGGTCGGCGATGTCGTTCTCCCTTTGGGTAGTTTGCACTGAGTGAAAAACCAGGTGCTAGTGTTGAGTGGAAAGTGAAGGGCTCAAAAGAGAAGCTGCACTGAGTGAGAAAGATAAGTGTGGGGTGTACCCCAAAAAGGCCGAGAAGAAGTTGTCGGCATGGATGTGCACGTTAGTTCGAAGGCGGGGAATATAGCCCGACTTCGACTCAGACCCTGACTAGATGTTCAGGGAAGTTTCCTTTACCTTATGCTTTTTAATTGTGTGTCTTGAGGACATGCCACAACTTAAAGTGTGGGGTGGGGGATAATTGTATGTTATATGTATATGTGTTAGTTGTGGTAGTTGGAAAATTGAAAAAACCATAGAAATTGAAAAAAAATTGATTTTTCCCGACGATGGATATCATTCAATAGGTTTCTTGAGGGAATAAATTTGAAAGAGAAAGACAAAAAGATGTTCTTTTGTTAGGTAGTGTAACAAGTCCCCCTTGGTTTTTCTTTGTGCCGCGGTTCTTTTCCAAGGGTTTTGTTTGAACCGGGTGTATTTAGTTTTTATTTTTTTAGAAATAGGAAGCCTTGTGCTATGTTTTGAATTGATAGAAATATCTCTTGACTTTATTATGCCTTGAGAATAGTAAGTGCTTTAGTTGTGACGCTAAGGCTCAATTTTTGACTCTTGAATGAGTACCTTAAATTGTATGATCTTAACTCCGGTTAACTGATTTGACTAGAGTGTGTTAATAATCCAACCTTGAGTGAGCTATGTTCCATGTGTGTGTAAGGTTTTGGTGTTATTTTGTGCATTAAATTTGATGTCTAGAACTTGCCCTGTGTGTTTACAAAGCGAAGTAGTAGTTTTATTCAGTTTTGGAAGTGATTTAGGCGTTTCTTTGTTGAGCCAGTTATATGCTAGTACACACCTAATTGTTATGTATCTTAGTTAACCCTGTTGAGACTCTGAGCATGTTTCTTTGGCAACCACATTACAAGCCCTACAAATTTTTTCGAACTGACCATCTATTTGAATCCGTACCTCTCGTGAGCAGTTGAATTTGTTATGAACTCGGTAAAAGTTGAAGTGTGGGGTGGTTGGTTTGTCTTTTGAGTGAAACTAATGAAATAAGGAGAAAATTGCACTAGTTTGAAAAAGTAAGAGCCACTTGAATTGTAAAAGAAAGAAAAAAAATTGTATGATTGTGAAAATTATTCCTTGATAGTGGTGACTCTTGATGTAATTGTGCTTAAAGAAGTAGGGAGTTGATATATATTGAGGTGAAGGTGGATTTATGGTTTGACATACATGTGGCGTTTTGAATTGTTAATGTATATGTATTAAAGAGCCGAGGGAGGTGTAGTCACTCTTAAATCTAAATGTATCCTATCCATCCTGCAACCAACATTACAACCAGTTAAAGTCCTACTTGATCTTTGACCGAATGAGCTCAATTAGTAGAGTTGTTGATGTTTGGCTTAAAGTGTGCATATTTTACATATATTGCCTCACATTGTGCTAATGTCTCGTAGACTTCAGATTATAATATAATGATTTGTGCTAATTTGTGGTATTTCTATGTGTAGGAATCATTTGGATGCGATTTGGGATGAAAGCGCGCGAATTGGAGCGAAAATGGGAAGAAAAAGCAAAAGTGCACATTTGAGCGCCACAGGCAGCGTGGGGGGCTACCTGTGGCGCTCAAAATAGAATGCTGAAAAGTTGAGCGTCAGGGCCAGCACCCCACGCTGCCCTAGACGCAAAAGGTGAACATGTCCTATTTCGATCGGGACTCGATTATTTCGACCCCAAGACGTCCCAACTCATATAAAAGACAACCTAAACCTATTTTGGAGGGGGGAGGACGTTTTTGAGAGGAAAAACACAAGCACAGAGCCGTCGCGGAGGCCGGGTTTCATCTCTTCTTCCACCAAACTTAGTAATTTTTATGTTTCTTTGTATGATTTGTTATTTGGCTATCATGTCTATGTGGAGCTAAACTTCACGTTCTAGGGTTGTGGTTCTTTCATGAATATTGTTATTCCAAACTTGATTTGTCTATGAGTTTATTTATTCAATCCTGCACTTAACTATCTGATTTCTTGATCACCAATTGAATACTATCTACGAATCTAGAATTGAACTCGAAAATGGGAATTCTACATTACATATACGATTGAGTAGAGCAAGTTCTTGAACTTGGGCATCGGGGAACGAATTTGTGGTTAGGATAGACATACACCTAATTGCCTTGCTTGGTTGATTTACAGGAATTATAAGTGCATTCTTGTTAGTTCTAATTCCATAGACATATAGGCGTGAGGTTACCTTGAACAGGCGAGTAACAACTCGATAGATTCTTATGAGCAATATTAACCTTGTTAACCAATAAACTAGATAAATTAGTTAGTCAATTCAATTTAAGAATATAATAGGAATGTTAGATAGCCCATAACCCTAGATCATTTTTATCACATTGATAATATAAAAAATCTGCTCATCCTCTGTTTAAAGTTTTGGCCCCTTCGCGATTTTGACCAGTACTACGTGATCGTAGGTGCGTATGTGGCGTCGCAGGTGCGGTTGGGAAAAGTTTAAGTGAAAACCGCAGAAGCTGTAGGAGGGGCGCATATGCAGTCCCGTAGATGCGGGTAATGCATCGCAGGTGCGAAATGCTGGTACAGAACATATAAGATTTGGCCCTCCGCGATTTTGAGTGGGTTTTCACCATTTTTCATTCGGGAGAGAGCTTGGGAGAGAAAATTGAAGAGGAAATTCAAGAGGGTTTCGTGGAGGTAAGGTTTTTGGACCTAAAACTCGATTCTATGATGATTTTTACTTGTTTAAACATGAAATTTGTGGAATCTATGGCCTAAAATTGGGGAGTTAGGGCTTGAAATTTGGAGACCTTAATCTAGGGATTTGAGGGGTCAATTGTGGTTGGATTTTGGTATATTTGGTATGTAGAGTGTAAGGTTTCCAGTTTTGTAAATTTTATCGGAATTCGAGATGTGGGCCCGGGGTCGGGTTTGATCAATTTCGGGATTCTTGATGTAAACTAGTTATTTTCGAGTGGGCTTTGTTTCCTTAGCATATTTTGATGGTATAGTACTGTTTTTGGCTAGATTTGGAGCATCCGGAGGCCGAGTCGAGAGCAAAGGCATCGCGAGCTAGAATTTAGACCGGATTGAGGTAAGTAATGATTGTAAATGTTTGTCCTGAGGGTATGAAACCCCGGATATCACATCGTTGTGCTACTTTGAGGTGACGCACATGCTAGATGGCGAGCGTGGGGCGTGCACCATTGGGGATTGTGACTTAGTCTGTCTCGTATGACTGTTAAGTCGCGTATTTGATTGAAAACTGTTTGATATCATTGTGTTTTGGAAAATATTACCATGTTTTGGCTGAATGCCATATTCGGGCTTCGTGCCAACTGTTTTGGACCCTTAGGGGATTTTTACTACTATACCTCATTGTTTTGACTTCATACTTGTACTCAGTCATGCTGTATTCTACTGTTTTCATAACTCAGCCATATTTACTCCGTTTTGACATTTTAAATGATATTTTGGGCTGAGTATCATGTTTTACTGTTGCCCGAGTGGCATGAGAGATTTCTGACTGAGAGAGGCCGAGGGCCTGTGTTGTGAGGATATTATGGGATCGGGCTGCGCACCGCAGCGGTATTGTACTAATTCATGATTATGAGGCCAAGGGCCTGAGTTGTTACGCCATGAGGTGGCTTGATATCAGGCCGAGGGCATGTTTGATTGTACCACGAGATGGCTTGTTATTGTGCTTGGGCCGTAAGAGGCCCCTCCCTGAGTCTGTACACCCCCAGTGAGCGCGGGTACCCAGCGTGAGTGATATGATGTAGCCCGAGGGGCTGTTGTTGTTTCATATTGTTGCCCGAGGGGCTGTTCTTGATCCATGTTTGCCCGATGGGCAATTCTTGATTCATGTTATGCCCGAGGGGCTGATTACGAGTGATTGTGAGGTAGCCCGAGGGGCTGGTTTTGTTCATATTATGCCCAAGGGGCAGTTTATGGTACATGTTTTGCCCGAGGGGTTGTTTACATTTCTATCATCTTTACTCACTGTTTTTATCACTCGTTTGAAAATATTGGAAGATGTTTTAAAAAGGAAAGGGTTTTTACTGAAACTGAGTTTGATTTACGAAATAAATTATTTCTGTACTGTTTTGGAAACATATTGTATTTGCTGTAGCGTTATGACATGGTTTACGTGTTTTCTTACTGCTCAGCTTTCATTTACTTTTATTACATACTGAGTTGGCGTACTCACATTACTCCCTACACCTTGTGTGCAGATTCAGGTAATTCTGAACCCGGTAGCGGGTGTTGATTGCTCAGTGGCAGAATCATCGGAGTTAGCAAGGTAGCTGCCCGACGTTCGCAACCCTGCCCTTCTCCCTCTTGTCTTCCTTAGACTGTTTTTAGTATATTTTAAGACTCTTCGTTGTATTCAGACCTTAGTAGATGCTCGTGACTTGTGACACCCCGATGTCGGGCTTGTGTTATGTTTCCGCACTGATTATTTAGACTTATATTAAGAGATTTCTTGTTCATTAATGGCTTAAAAATGACTGTTAGAGATTAATGGTTTGATTTGGAAATTTTGTCGGCTAGCCTAGTTTCACGATAGGCGCCATCACAACCGGGTCGATTTTAGGGTCGTGACAATTTGGTATCAGAGCCTAGGTTACATAGGTCTTGCGAGTCATGAGCAGGTTTATTAGAGTCTCGCAGATCGGTACGGAGACATCTGTACTTATCCTCGGGAGGCTTAATAGCCTTTAGGAAAAACTTCACATTCTTGAATTCTTATCGTGCGTCCTTGATTCAGCTTGAAATATAACTCTTTGAATTCCTTCCATGCATTCGTATGCGCGCATGAGCGCTCAGTACCAGATGTGCATCGATGGCTTGTGATTCCCTGATCGAGGGGCGAGATGTGATCTCTGTGTGTTGATGTTGGGTCAGTCTGGAAGACTTGAGGCCGGATTTTGCCTATAGCTTGAGCCCTGAGCTGTTGATTGTGTGAGCGCGTGTTTCTGGATCCATATGTTCGATTGTGTCCCTATTAAGGGAAAGGATGACTGGATAGTTACGTGATGAGTGTGATGTGACTGCGAGATGTGTTCATATGAACTGAATGAGACGAGAAGGGTCTACTTTGGGGCAGCAAGAACTATCTGGTGCTTGATTTCCATCGTGATCTGATGTATAGCCCCGAGTTATGGGTGTGATGAAGGATCTTTTCATGTGGTCTAGTTGGGAAGTGAAGTAAATTTCACATTGTGATATGAGATTAGACTTAGGAAGATTAAATGACTACGTAATGTTTATGCGGTGGAAGGGTATAAAGAGATGTTAGTTTGAGGCTAAGCAGGTGGGTTATCTCCTGTGGAGTGTTCTAAAGTTGTGTGATCCTTATGTTGTTGTTGGAAGATCTCCTTTACCAGTGAAGTATTTGTGTTGAAATTTAAATTTGGGTTGCTTAAGAGAGTGGGCTTGACTGTTACGAGGGTGAATGCAAGATTTGCGGAAGATTTGAAGTACTAGATGGGCTATGTTGCACGAGCTTATGAAGGATTAAGTTTAATCTCACTATGGTATTATGGCAGTAATAGAGTATGCTCATTATAAGTTATTGTATGTTTTGATCTATGGCTTCGAGCCAAGTGGGGGAGTCTACTATTGATTAGTTGATTGCACGGTTATGTGCTATGATGGTTCCAGTTTGAGGCGTATTGGTGAATCAGTTATGGCTTACGGAGGTTGAGACCGGGGATGGCTCGAGTAAAGGAAATTTCAATAATGGTTATGTTATGCTTTATGGGTGCATGAGAATCGTGGAATGACTTGAGTTGTTATTAGTAAAAGATGTACGGTGCATAGAACATGAAGTTGCTTGGTTGCATTGAGGTGAGGTTAAATTATGAGGTGTTGGAGTGCTAATGGAGCACAGGTCGTCCGGTCCTTTTGATCAGTCTAATTGCGGTTCGAGTAGAGTGGATGACTCTCGATAGTGGTTCTAATGGATTCAAGATCTTACATGTAATAATTGGAGATTTTTAAGTTGTATATTTAGCTAGAAACTGAGGTTTGCATTGAAGGGTGTCAAGACTCATGGTATCTCTATATCATTATGGGATTCTATATATCAGTATCAGGAAGGTGAAGGTAATAGCTTTGGGTTCACAGGGAGTTACTTCAAGGTAGATATTTTGAATGTGGTGCATTTGGGAATATTTGAGAGAGTAGTCAGCGGCTTATGAGCCTTAAACGGTGTGGTTTTATGCTTGGATCTCGTGTGGTGAGTCTAGGTTGAGGAATTGTGGTGTTATAGTGAGAAAAAGTATCAAGTTGAAGGTAAATTAGAAGGAACTTGCATAGATAGGATAGCTTGGTAGTAGGCAGATCGGCATGGTAAGGATATGATTAGTTCTTTGGATGCTTACGAGGTAATGAGTTTCTGCAGGTGTCTCGCAGCAATGCTCTTGGGTTTTAGTGGCCTGCATTGCCTGGTTGAGTTAGAAGGATTCCATCCTAACAGTTTAGTTTTGTGCAAATGGAATTCAGAGAGTTCTTGATGGTTTCTACCACGGTTAGAGATGTATATTTTCTACGAGCGTGAGGAGCATGAGATGTACAGTGATTTTCTTCTAGATGGGATCACTGGAAAGTTCTTGGCTAGTTGAGTACGTAGTTGCTTGTGGCTCAGAATGGATATGAAGTTCTCATGTTTATCCTAGGATGGTCTGGTATATGCGGTATGTTGTGTATGATTGAGATTTGCATGTGTAAGGTCACGGTTGAGTTTTGAAAGGAAGGTCACAAATTCTTAGGTAGCATGGACAGTTTTAGATGACTAGGTAAATGATATCACTGACTGGTATGTCTTGATGAGGGTATACATTTACAGAAAAGGGCGATGTGTTTGAGTTAAGGATACTTCCTTAGTATTGCGGCACTCTCTTGTTGGATCGACTATTGATATTCAAGTTTGCTTGGTAGCATAGAAGAATTGTAGGAGTATCCCTCGTGGAATGATCGAGTATTAGATGTGTGTTAGATGTTCGGGCAGTGGAGCTGGGATTAGATATGGTGATTCGTGTGCTTTATGGATTTGGAGACCCGAGTGGATCCTTTGTTGCTTAGTATGTCAGATTTGGATGTGATATTGGGTATGGAATGGTTGTCTCCGTGTCATGTTATTCTGGACTGTTGTGCTAAGACGAGGACGTTGGCTATGCCAGGGATGCCACGAATTGAGTGGCGAGGTTCGACGGATTTATGTTCCTAGTAGAGTGATTTCATTTTTTAAGGCCCAGTGGATGGTTGAGAAGGGTTGTCTTTCTTATTTGGCCTTCGTGGTGGATGGAAATGCAGTGACTCCTACCATTGATTCAGTTCCAGTGGTGAGGGATTTCTTCCGGATGTGTTTCCTACTGCCAGGCATGTCGCCGGACAGGATTGTTGATTTCGGTATTGATTTGGTGCCGGGCACCGTATCGTATGGCACTGGCAAAGTTAAAGGAGTTGAAAGAGCAGCTTCAAGAACTCCTTGATAAGGGGTTCATTGGTAGGCCAATATGGATGTGCGTTCTTCATCGAGTC
The DNA here is from genome assembly GCF_001879085.1 of Nicotiana attenuata. Lineage (NCBI taxonomy): Eukaryota > Viridiplantae > Streptophyta > Magnoliopsida > Solanales > Solanaceae > Nicotiana > Nicotiana attenuata. The sequence continues at coordinate 37,271,705 of NC_031996.1, read as the reverse complement.
GGTTTGGTTGACTCCGAGTTGTATTGTTGAGGGATGTGTTGCTTCGATTGTTATTGAGCTTAATAGTGATCCAGGGAGATCTATGGTTACCTTTCCGTGTTGCGAGGCGTTAGGATTTGTTGGTTATAGGCACATGTGGTGCGGCTTTATTGGGGTCTCTTAGTGGAATTTGAGCGGGAAGAGTATTGGGTATTGCTCGACGGATGGCGTATCAATTGTGTCCTTTCAGGTTTGGGTAATGTTATGTCAATTGCTTCGCCGTGGTTATGATGATTTGCTTTTGATTCTAGACATCAAATTGCGCGTGGTTGTCGATTTTCAGCATAGTGACTTGAGGTGTCTCGTGTGGACCAGTGTTTGGATAGGGTCGTGCATTGCAGCAAAGTTATGTGGAGGTATGATCCTTCGGTTTGGATTCGTATGTTATGGTTCTACGATGTGTGACGGGTCCTCAGCATAGTGTGTGGTGGTACTGGTGAGCTTGCGATATAACTTTTTCATTTGAGTCATTTTTTTTTCCTGATTTGGGTATGTTCGGATTGATGCTATTTGGTGTGCGGATTGCACGAGTTGTGGCTTTAGATGGTATTGATGTGTCATGTCACCAGAGTAGCTATGATTGGATTAGATGAGATCGTTGGGATCTAGAATGAATACAAACGGATTCGGTTTCAGCATGTTGGAAGGATGATATTGATGTTCGGCTCAGAAGTTTCCTATGGTCCTTGTGAAGGGAGAAGTGGCTTCACGAATGGATGATCTGAGGAATGGTTATGGATTTCTACGTATTTTTTTTATCACTGGCAGTATACGGAAGTGTTGGAAAGAGGCTTATTATCGAAATTCGGATGTTTTGGAGCAACTGTTGTGATTAGAAGTTATCTCTACGAGTGTTTGAGTTGTGTGGTATATCATGTAATTGCATCTGAGGTTGCAGATATGGTTTGTTACAGCTTGTTCGGACTTATTCAGAGTATCGCTGTGAGATTCTGATCTTGTAGATGATTTTAGAAGTGGAATGTGGTTCTAAGGTTTATGGGCTAGGTTGGATTGTGAAATTTCAGTTACACTGTGTTATCGGACCTATATGAGATAGAGTGACGTGGGATCAACCCTAGTTATGTGCATGGTAAGGTTACACAGTGATTTGATGGTCTTCGGAACAACTATGGGCACGTTCGAGGACGAATGTATGTTTAAGTGGGGGAGGATGTAACGACCCGACCGGTCGTTTTGAGCTTTTGCACTTCGCTCGCTAGATCTCGGGCATGGCTAGCCCCATGTGATGTATTATGACTTATGTAAATCGTCGGTTTTGGTTTTCAGGGTAATCAGAACGAATTTAGAAGAACAGTTCTCAGTTTGAAGCTTAAAAATTTAAAACGTTTGACCAAGTTTTGACTTGTTAGTATATGATCTCGGATTGGAATTTTTATGATTTGGTTAGCTCCGTTAGGTGATTTGGGACTTAGGAGCGTGATCAGAATGTATTTTGGAGGTCGGTGGAAGGTTTAGGCTTGAATTGGCGAAATTGAAATTTTGGCGTTTTTCGGTTGATAGTGAAAATTTTGATATCGGGGTCGGAATGGAATTCCGGAAGTTGCAATAGATTCGTTGTGTCATGTGTTATGTGTGTGCAAAATTTTAGGTCATTCGGACGATGTTTGATAGACTTTTTTATCAAAAGCAGAATTCAGAAGTTTTGGAAACCTTAGGCTCGAATCCGAGGGTGTTTTGATGATTCGATGTTGTTTTATGTGTTTCGAATATTGGTGCATGTTTGAATAGTGGTTTATGACTTGTTCGTACTTTTTGTTAAGGTCCTGGGGGCCTCGGGATGGTTTCGGAAGGTTATCGGAAGGTTCGGAGACTTGAAGTTGCAGCTGAAGCTGCTAAACCTGTCATAACCGCACTTGCGGATTGGGGACCGCATGTGCCGGCCCGCAAAAGCGGATAGAGCGCCGCAGATGCGACCATAGGCAAAATGGGCAGAAATCGCACGAGCGGAGAAAAGAACGCACCTGCGTGACCACAGATGCGTATGTGGCATCGCAGGTGCGGTTGGGAAAAGTTTAAGTGAAAACCGCGGAAGCGGTTAGGAGCGGCGTAGTTGCGGGTAATGCACCGCAGGTACGAAATTCTAGGACAGAACATATAAGATTTGGCCCTTCGCGATTTTGAGTGATTTTTCACCATTTTTCATTCGGGAGAGATCTTGGGAAAGCAAATTGAAGAGGAAATTCAAGAGGGTTTCGTGGAGGTAAGGTTTTTGGACCTAAAACTCGATTCTATGATGATTCTTACTTGTTTAAACATGAAATTTGTGGAATCTAAGGCCTAAAATTGGGGAGTTAGGGCTTGAAATTTGGAGACCTTAATCTAGGGATTTGAGGGGTCAATTGTGGTTGGATTTTGGTATATTTGGTATGTAGAGTGTAAGGATTCTAGTTTTGTAAATTTTATCGGAATCCGAGACGTGGGCTCGGGGGTCGGGTTTGGTCAATTTCGGGATTCTTGATGTAAATTGGTTATTTTCGAGTGGGCTTTGTTTCCTTAGCATATTTTGATGGTATGGTACGGTTTTTGGCTAGATTTGGAGCATCCGGAGGCCGAGTCGAGAGGCAAAGGCATCGCGAGCTAGAGTTTGGACCGGATTGAGGTAAGTAATGATTGTAAATGTTTGTCCTGAGGGTATGAAACCCCGGATTTCACATCGTTGTACTACTTTGAGGTGACGCACACGCTAGATGACGAGTGTGGGGTCGTGCACCGTTGGGGATTGTGACTTAGTCCATCCCGTATGACCGTTAAGTCGCGTTGAATGCCATATTTGGGATTCGTGCCAACTGTTTTGGACCCTTAGGGGATTTTTACTACTATTCCTCACTGTTTGGACTTCATACTTGTACTCAGTCATGCTGTATTCTACTGTTTTCATAACTCAGCATATTTACTCCATTTTGACATTTTAAATGATATTTTGGGCTGAGTATCATGTTTTATTGTTGCACGAGTGGCATGAGAGTTTTCTGACTGAGAGAGGCCGAGGGCCTGTGTTGTGAGGATATTATGGGATCGGGCTATGCACCGCAGCGGTATTGTACTGATTAATGATTATGAGGCCGAGGGCCTGAGTTGTTACGCCACGAGGTGGCTTGATATGAGGCCGAGGGCCTGTTTGATTATGCCACGAGATGGCTTGTTATTGCGCTTGGGCCATAAGGGGCCCCTCCCGGAGTTTGTACACCCCCAGTGAGCGCGGTTACCTAGTGTGAGTGATATGATGTAGCCCGAGGGGCTATTGTTGTTTCATGTTATTGCCCGAGAGGCTGTTCTTGATCCATGTTTGCCCGAGGGGCAATTCTTGATATGCCCGAGGGGCTGATTACGAGTGATTGTGAGGTAGCCCGAGGGGCTGGTTCTGTTCATATTATGCCCGAGGTGCGATTTATGGTACATGTTTTGCCCGAGGGGCTGTTTACGTTTCTATCATTTTTACTCACTGTTTTTATCACTCGTTTGAAACTATTGGAAGATGTTTTATAAAGGAATGGGTTTTTACTGAAACTGAGTTTGATTTACGAAATAAATGATTTCTGTACTGTTTGGAAACGTATTGTATTTACTGTAGCGTTATGACATGGTTTACGTGTTTTCTTACTGCTCAGCTTTCATTTACTTTTATTACTTACTGAGTTGGCATACTCACATTACTCCCTGCACCTTGTGTGTAGATTCAGGTATTTCTGAACCCGGTAGCGGGTGTTGATTACCCAGTGGCAGAGTCATCGGAGTTAGCAAGGTAGCTGCCTGACGTTCGCAGCCCTGCTCTTCTCCCTCTTGTCTTCCTTAGACTGTTTTTAGTATATTTTCAGACTCTTCGTTGTATTCGGACCTTAGTAGATGCTCATGACTTGTGACACCCCGATGTCGGGCTTGTGTTATGTTTCCGCACTGATTATTTAGACTTATATTATGAGATTTCTTGTTCATTAATGGCTTAAAAATGACCGTTAAAGAAAAATGGTTTGATTTGGGAATTTTGTCAGCTGGCCTAGTTTCACGATAGGCGCCATCCCGACCGGGTCGGTTTTAGGGTCATGACAGTGAATACTTGCATTGTTTGAGAGTCAGAATGGGACCATTCCTAGTGAGTCATGTGCCATGTGTGGTGAGGTTTTTGTGTAGTCCATGTATTGTGCTTGTATCTAGAACTTGCCCGGTATGTGAGTTGAAGCGAAATTTTAGGTGATGCTCGGTTTGAAAAATGATTTTAGGCTTTCTTTGATATTTTTGAGCTTATTTCTTACCATAAATAAAATTTATCCCTAGTTCTTATAGACTTTAATTTGGCACCCACATTACGAGCCTATACCCTTTTGTTCTTAATTGAAATTTTTGTAAAATGAGCGCTTAAAAAAGTAAGAAGGGACTAAGTGTGGGGTGGATTTTGAGTGTAACCAATAAAAGAAAGAAGGGGCACTTGTTTTTTAAAGTAATACACCACTACCGGAAATTGAAAAAGAAAAAAAAAGAAAGAAAAATATAGATGAATAAATTGTTGTCTTTTTCTTGCTAGTGGGTATGAATTAAAGTAGTGCTTAATGAAGAAGGGAACGTTTTCGGGGGTGATATTATTTTTGAAATTGAAGTGGTGTTGAAGAATTTGCGCTTAAGTTATTTGGTGAGGTGTTAAAGTGCTTAGGAGGGTGAACCACTATTCCTATATATACCCTACCCGTCCCTTAGCCCATATTACAACCATGAAAAAGTCCTAATTGATTTTAGATCGAGCGAGCTTACATTAGTAGAGATTTACATTAAGGGCGAGCCTATGGTACCAATTGTGTGCATGTGACTTCTTTGTGAGAGTGAGAGATTTCTTTTATATACAAGTGAGTACTTAAACTAAATTTGATCATGAGATTCGACTCTCTTGTTCTTGTTGTAAGGGCACATGGTTTTATGAGGGATAGGTAACATTATTAGCTTTCTCTATGATGTTGGGTGTTCATGCCACGAGTACATTGTGACGTTGAGTCGGTTTGTGAGGCTATGATTGTTATGAGCATGTTGTCTTTGTTTGAATATTTTTTGAAGTATGGCATAAGTTAAAGGGAAGTGTGTGGTGATTGCATATGCTAGAATTTAATTGTGTCTATCAACCATGGTCATTGGTGTAGAGTGCTCAAAAATAGAGTTATTTGTTGTTTGACTAGAGGACAAGCAACGTTTAAGTGTGGGGTGTTGATGTTTGGCTTAAAGTATGCATATTTTTACATATATTGCCTCACATTGTGCTCATGTCCCATATATTTCGGATGTATAATATAATGATTTGTGCTAATTTATGGTATTTCTATGTGTAGGAATCATTCGGATGCGATTTGGGACGAAAGCGCACGAATTGGAGAGAAAATGGGAAGAAAAGGCAAAAGTGCACATTTGAGGGCCACATGCAGCGTGGGGCGCTATCTGTGGCGCTCAAAACAAAATGCTAAAAAGTTGAGCGCCAGGGCCAGCGCCCCATGCTGCGTTGGACGCGCAAAACGTGAACATGTCCTATTTCGATCGGGACTCGGTTATTTCTACCCCCAAGACGTCCCCGACTCATATAAAAGCCAACCTAAACTTATTTTGGAGGGGCGGGGGACGTTTTTTAGAGGAAAAACACAAGCACAGAGCCGCCGTGGAGGCCGGGTTTCATCTTTTCTTTGTATGATTTGTTGTTTGGCTACCATGTCTATGTGGAGCTAAACTTCACGTTCTAGGGTTGTGGTTCTTTCATGAATATTGTTATTCGAATATTGATTTTTATTTCTTGATTTGTCGTATTAGTTTATTTATTCAATCCTGCACTTAATTATTTGATTGCTTGATCACCAATTAAATACTATCTACGAATCTAGAGTTGAACTCGAAAGTGGGAATTCTAGATTACATGTAGGATTGAGTAGAGCAAGTTCTTGAACCTGGGCATCGGGGAACGGATTCGCGGTTAGGATAGACATATACCTAATTGCCTTGCTTGGTTGATTTACAGGAATTATAAATGCAATCGTGTTAGTTCTAATTCCATAGACATATAGGCGTTAGGTTAGCTTGAATAGGCGAGTAAGAACTCGACAGATTCTTATGAGCAATATTAACCTTGTTAACCAATAAACTAGATAAATTAGTTAGTCAATTCAATTGAAGAATACAATAGTAATGTTAGATAGCCCATAACCCTAGATCGTTTTCATCATATTGATAATATAAAAATCTTCTCTTCCTCTGTTTAAAGTTCATTAGTTAATTTCTTTTTAGTTTATTTACTTTAGCATCACTCTTTTGGGTTTAATCCTTGTTCAGAATTAGGATAGTCTAATTTAGTTAATAGTTAATCACAAGTCCTCATGGGTTCGAGATCTGACTTCTAGTCACTTTATTACTTGACGACCGCGTATACTTGCGTGTGCATTTGGCCACAATAGTAGTACACTACGGGCCAGCTTATGGTACGTCGTTTGTGGCATATGAATGTTGTTTCTGAGAGTGAGTGAATTCTTTTTATCTCGAGTTCATGATTGTTCTTGATTTCTATTGTGTGTGGAACTACTCTCTATTGTTGTGTGAGGGCACTTAATTCATGAAGGAAAGGTAATGTCGTTGACCTCTATGTTAGAGTAAGTGAGCGGGTTACAAATAACGCGTGGTGCCTTTGAGTCAAATCTTGAGGCAAATGTTACGGTATTGTGCTTAATCTGTATTCTTTGTGTCATGAGTTATTAGAGTTGTTTAGAAAGGTTGTGTCTATATGAAGTGTAGTTTGATTGCTCGAGGACACGCAATGGTTGAAGTGTGGTAAGCTATAATCTCATTTTTGTCGCTTATTGCACTCTAATTTACTGCACTTTACTTGTTTTGAGCTTTAATTCTAGTGTTTTGCACTTATTGTGTGTTTTATGCCTTGTAGGAGTGATTCTGAGTTATGTAGATGTTATTGAACTAATTCGAGCTATTTGGAGCTTTGAAGTATGAGTAGAAGCCCAAAGGATTAAGTCGGAATTGTGTTCGGGGGCCGAGGATCACTTCTGGACGTCAAAAATCAAGGAAGAAGCAACAACTAAAGAAATGCACTAGTGCGACGCACTGTGCGACGTAGCTGCGTAATTTTGTGTTAGGAATTGACAAATTTCAGAGGCTGCGTCTCTGTGGTATGACAAGAAAAAGCACTAATGCTACGCACCTTGATATACACAATACACCACATGAAAAGCAATAAGTTTGCAAGTTTTCCTATTTCGGCTAGGAAAGGGTGATTTCATTTCGGCCTAACCCTACTTGGTATAAATATATGAAAAAACGTTATTTTCTACACTTTTGACATACTTTAGACCTAAGGAAGCTAAGGACGAGTTGGAGGAGCAAAAGCACAAGGATTTCATCATTCCTTCCTCACTCAAGACCTGAGTTTGGTTTGAATTTATGTTTTCTTACACTTTTATTATATTTGTGATGAATTACTCCATATCAATGGAGTAGTTCTCTTTAGGATGTGATGAATTTGGTGTATTGATAACTATTTGTGGATTATAACTTTAGTTTTATGTATTGAAGCATTTTTGAATGATTCAATTGTTGCATCTATATTCACTAGTTCATGTAATTGAGAGAGGCATAACTTGTGATATCTTGCATATTGTTGGTTGAGTTCATTAATTATTCATAGTCATTGAAAAGGCTAGTTGACTCATTGATTAAACCTAGTTAGAGAATAATCGAGAGAGGTTCTCCTAAAGACCAATCCACTATGCATTCTTGCATATCTTCACGTGCTTAAATTGGTTCATCTTGATCGAGAGAGGAGTTTTTGCTGAATGTTTGAACTAATAATTGAGTGAATTCGAGAGACTCACTTGAACATTGAAAGTGAATTATCTAGAGTTATATCCCAAACAATTATCTTGCACATATCCTATAAACCATATCTTCTCCCACTAATAACTTTCTTTGCTTATTCCTTCTTTTGATTGTCATTAGTCAATGGCTTTAGATTCTTAGTTAATTTTAGTTATTTAATCATATAAATCTCAAACTATTAATTCTCTAGGAGAGCAACCAAGCTAGAAACTACGAGAATACTATTTAAATTCAATCCCTGTGGATACGAAATTATACTATACCATATTTGACTAGCAAGCATAACTTAAGTGTGTGTTTCGAGCTCGTCACTAACCAATGAAGTGGGGATGAAAATCTCTTCAAAATCGCCTTTAGGCCGAGATATAGCTTCTCAATATGGTGAAAAATGACCAAACCCTAACTTTCAGCACTCATAAATATATGTGCATCAGGTGTTCTTTGCGTTCGCAGAGCACTAGACGCGTTCGCGATGAGCACTGGCCAATTGGCCTTCGCGTTCGCGAGGTCTCATCGCATTTGAGAAGGCTTATTCCCCAGTGTGCCTTCGTGTTCGAATCCCCAGGTTCGCATTTGTGATGAAGACCCCAACCATTTCCCCCAGGTCACCCCAAAACATCGCGTTCGTGAGATGCCTATCGAGTTCGCGAAGGGTATGCCTCCCATCGCTTCGCATTCGCGACCGACCCTCGCATTCAAAAAGAACAACCACGCCCCAACCCAAGTTTCCCCTTTGCGATCGCGAGAGAAGCTTCGCAATCGCAAAGCACAAGACACCAGACACCAGAAACAAAAGTTTACAAGTTCAAAATGATCTGAACTCATCTGAGCCCCTCGGGCTCCAAACTAGACATGCACACAAGTGTAATAATATCATATAAACTTTCTCGCACGATCAAAATAACAAAATAACATCCGGAACCACGAATCGGACATCAAAACACAATAAATTCAAAAGGAAACTGAAGAGTAGCTAGAAACACAATCAAACGTCTGATTCCTATCAAACCAACTCGGAATTGCTCCAAATTTTGCATAAGAGTTTCAAATAACAAAATGGACCTATTTCAAGTTCCAAAACCAAAATCCGAACCCGATAACCATAAAGTCAACCTATGGTAAAAACTAGGGAGTTTCCAAACATTGAAATTACCAACTTTAGGAAAAATAAGACAAATCAACCTAAGGACCTCCAAATTCAATTCCGGGCATACGCTGTCACGACCCAAAATCCGCATGTCGTGATGGCACCGATCTCAATACTAGGAAAGCCGACAATCGCAATAAGCCATAATTTCTTTTCGTTTGAAACATAATGTTTGAATTCAATAGAAAATCTCACACATACATATATAAATACACTCCCAAAACCCGGTGTCATTGAGTATATGAGCATCTAAATGATAACAAAGTATGACCGATAAAAACAATGTCTGAGAATATAGAACAGTACAATAACTGAAAGAAAGGAGAGTCAAGGTCTACGGACGCCAAGCAGCTACCTTGATAGTCTCTAACAGATGAAACTCTAAAATCTAGCAGCCACCGTATCCGGAAGTACCTGGATCTGCACACGAGGTGCATGGTGTAGTATGAATATAACCAACTCAATAAGTAACAAAACTAACCTTTGAGTTGAAGGTAGTGACGAGCTCAACAGGTACAGTCCAGCATAGAAATAACAATATAGAAATATAGGCATGTTTTCAAGTTCAACAGTTAAACGCGGTACAATTGAAATAGATCAATTCTGAATGATATGAGGATTATGCATCTCTATATCTACATGCCAATGTACGTGTTGTATGTGATGCACCTTAGTGGGAAGCCTCGTGTACTCACGATCACAAACTACTCAGTCACTCAGTACTGTATATGGCCAATCCATCCCAGGGATAGATTTATCCCTAAATATAAATGATTCGAACAAGATCCATGTCCAGGGAATTCATCCCAGTTATAAATAAATAAGGCAACTCCATGCCCTAGGAAGTCCATCCTGAATATAAAATCATCTGCACTCACTGTGCAGACTCCGGAGGGGCTTATTCATCCCAAAAGCTATATAAACCGATATGGCCTACTGCGGCGTGTAGTCCGATACCATAATAATAAATCCTATAAGGCCTGCTACGGCGTGCAGCCCCGATCCATATAATAATAATAATAAATATAAAGCCAATATGGCATGCTGCGGCGCGCAACACGATCCCAAAAATATCCTCAGAATGGATGAGCATGAATGAGTATGAAATGTACATTTTAAAACAATTAATTCAACAGCAACACTACCCTATGGGTTTCCCAAAATATCGGCACGTAGCCTAAACATGATCTTTAATACGAGTCTCAGCTCAATTTCTCTAACACGTGGAGGGGCGGATAATAACATGATTCAACTCCACAGAATTTATTTAAGTCACAATTTCTATGGTACACGTCCACACGCCCGTCACCTAGAATGTGCGTCACCTTCATACAATTCACATAACATGTAATTTAGGGATTTATACCCTCAGAACAAAGTTTAAAAGTGTTGTTTTTAAACCGAGTAATTCTTTATTCCAATATGCCTTGCCTCGCGAAACGGCCTCCGAATGCCTCGAATCTAGTCACAATTAATTTGATTCAGCCAATACAAATTATAGGAATTAATTCCATATGAAAATACTAATTTTCCAACAAAATCCAAATTTTACTCAAAAATCGTCAGTGGGGCCCACGTCTCGGAACCCGACAAAAGTTACAAAATATGAACGCGCATTCAATCAAGACTCCAACCATACCAAATTTACCAAATTCCAACAACAACTCGACCTTCAAATCCTCAAATCTTATTTTTAAATTCTCGAATTTCACCTCAAAAACACGTAATCTAGTCGAAATACTCAATGATAATTCAATATTATTGACTAACAATGATCACAAGTGACCTACCTCAAGTTTCCCCCTGAATTACCTCTCAAAAATCACCCCAAACCATGCTTAAAAGGTCTAAAAATGGCAAAATCTCGGAACCCCTTCGAAATGTATACTGCCCAGGGGTTCCGTACCTGCGATTCACTTAGCCGCTTATGCGGTCTCGCAGGTGCGAGAAACCTACCGCTTCTGTGGTTTGCCAAGGCCTTCACTACCTCCGCTTCTGCATTCTTGAAGCCGCTTCTGCGGGTTCACTTCTGCGAGACCCAGTCTGCTTCTACGGACTTTGCGCTTCTACGGTTCCCCGTTCATATTTACGGTCACGCAGGTGCGTAAATTCCCTTGCACCTGCGACCACTGCCTCACCAGCCCCAATCTGCATTTTCGACCGTATTGTCACTTCTGCGGTCGCGCACCTGAGACTAATTCCATCGCAGGTGCGATTGCACCAGAACTGGAAATTTTCCAGATTTTCTCTAAGTCCAAGTTTTCGTTAATCATCCAAAACTCACCCGAGGCCCCCTAGGACCTTAACCAAATATACCAACAAGTCGTAAAACATCATATGAACTTAGTCAAAACCTCAAATCACATCAAACAACGCTAAAACCACGAATCATACCCCAATTCAAGCTTATTGAAACTAAGAAATTCCAACTTCTACATTCGATGCCGAAACCTATCAAATCAAGTCCGATTGACCTCAAATTTTGCACACATGTCATAAATGACATAACGGGCCTATTCCAATTTCTAGAATTGGATTCGGACCCCGATATCAAAAAGTTAACTCCCCGGTCAAACTTCCAAACTTAAACTTCCTATTTTTGCCATTTCAAGACTAATTTAACTACAGAATTCCAAATAATTTTTTGGACACACTTCTAAGTCCACAATTACCATATGGAGATATTGGAATCATCAAAACTCCATTCCGAGTCTTTTACACATAAGTTAATATCCGGTCAGCCTTTTTATCTTAAGTTTTCATCATTGAGACTAAGTGTCTCAATTCATTCTAAAACCTCACCGGACCCGAACCAATTATCCCGGCAAGTCACATAGCAATGGTAAAGCTCAAAATGAGAATTAAATAGGAGAACGAGGCTGTAATACTCAGTACGACCGATCGGGTCGTTACATTCTCCCCTTCTTAGACAAATATTCATCCTTAATCGGGTTTAAAATGATAACTGGAGTCTCAAATAGGTGTGGATATTTGATCCGCATCTCCCGCTCAATCTCCCAGGTAGTTTCTCCGACTGGCTGGCCTCTCCACTGTACTTTCACTGAAGTTATATTCTTTGATCTCAACTTTCGAACCTGCCGATCCAAAATGGCCACCGGCTCCACTTCATACGTCAAATTACCATCCAACTGCACTGTACTGAATTCCAAAACATGAGACGGATCTTCGACATACTTCCTGAGCATAGATACATGAAATACTAGATGACCACCCAATAGACTAGGTGGCAAGGCAAGTTCATAAGCCACCTCTCTAATCTTCTTAAGTATTTCAGAAGTCCCAATATACCTATGACTCAACTTGCCCTTCTTCCTAAATCCCATAACACCCTTCATAGGCGAAACTCGGAGTAGTACCTTTTCTCCTAACATGCAAGCAACATCGCGAGCCTTCCGGTCGACATAACTCTTCTGTCTAGACTGCACCGTGCGAAGCTGATCCTAAATCAATTTAACCTTTTCCAAAGCATCCTGAATAAATCAGTACCCAACATCCTAACCTCACCCGGCTCAAAACTAACCCACCGGAGACCGACACCGTCTCCCCAATAAAGCCTTATACAGAGCCATCTGAATGCTCGATTAGTAGTTGTTATTATAGGTAAACTCTACAAGCGGCAGAAACCGATCCCAACAACCCCCAAAATCTATAACACAAGCACATAGCATGTCTTCCAATATCTGAATAGTGCGTTCAGATTGTCTGTCTGTCAGAGGGTGAAATGTTGTACTCAACTAAACCTGTGTGCCTATTCCTCGCTGCACTACTCCTAAAAATTGTGATGTAAACTACGTACCCTGATCTGAAATGATGGACACTGGCACACCGTGAAGGAGAACAATCTCGCGGATATAAATCTCAGCCAACCGCTTACGAAGAATAAGTAGTACCAATTGGAATAAAATGTGCGGACTTGGTCAATTGGTCCAGAATCACCCAAATAGCATCAAACATCCTCAAAGTCCGTGGGAGTCCAACTACAAAGTCCATGTTAATACGCTCCCACTTCCACTCCGGAATTTCAAGTCTTTGAAACAATCCGCCGAGTCTCTGATGCTCGTAATTCACCTGTTGACAATTTAAACACCGAGCTACAAACCCAACTATATTTTTCTTCATTTTTCTCCACCAATAATGTTGCCTCAAGTCCTGGTACTTCTTAGTGGCACCCGGATGAATGGAATACCGCAAACTGTGGGCTTCTTCAAGAATTAATTCACGCAGCCCATCTACATTTGGCACACATATCCGACCCTGCATCATCAACATCCCATCACTCCAATAGTAGCATCCTTGGCATCGTCGTGCTGAACTCTATCCTTCAGGAAAAGTAAATGGGGATCATCGTACTGGCGCTCTCTGATGCAGTCATATAAGAAAGATCGAGAAACCACACAAGCTAGAACCTGATTGGGCTCCGAAACATCTAATCTCGCGAACTGATTGGCCAAGGTTTAAACATCAACTACAAGAGACCTTTCACTAACAGGAATGAATGCATGGCTACCCATACGCACCACCTTTCTACTCAAGGCATCGGCCACAACATTGGCCTTTCAGGGATGATACAAAATGGTAATATCATAGTCCTTTAGCAACTCCAACCATCTCCGCTACCTCAAATTTAGATCCTTCTATTTGAATAAGTGTTGAAGACTCTGATGATCTGTAAATACCTCACAAGACATACCAAAGAGATAGTGCCTCCAAATCTTCAATGCATGAACAATGGCTGCCAATTCTAAATCATGAACATGTAGTTCTTTTAATGTGGCTTCAACTGGCGTGAAGCATAAGCAATCACTCTACCCTCATGCATTAAGACACACCCAATACCGATCCGAGAAGCATCACAATACATTGTATAAGAGCCTGAAGTTGAAGGCAAAACTAGAACTAGAGCTATGGTCAAGACAGTCTTGAGCTTCTGAAAGCTCTCTTCACACTCATCTGACCACCTGAATGGAGCACCTTTATGGATTAATTTATTCAAGGGCAATGCAATAGACGAGAAACCCTCCATAAAGCGATGATAATAACCAGGAACGCCGAGAAAACTCCGAATCTCAGTAGCTGAAGATGACCTGGGGCAACTCTCAACTGCCTCTATCTTCTTCGGATCCACCTTAATTCCCTCGCTAGATACTATCTATCCCAAGAATGCCACGGAACTAAGCCATAACTCACACTTGGAGAATTTGGCATAAAGTTTCTCCTCTCTCAACCTCTGTAATACAATACTTAAGTGTTGTGCATGTTTCTCCTGGCTACGTGAGTACACCAGGATATCATCAATAAATACTACGGCAAATGAATCAAGATATGGCTAGAATATACTATTCATCAAGTGCATGAATGTTGTTGGGTTATTGGTCAGCCCAAAAGACATCACGAGAAATTCATAGTGACCATAGCGGGTCCTGAATGTCGTCTTTAGATATCCGAATCCTGAATTTTCTTTGGTGATACCCATACCTCAAATCAATTTTTGAGAACACCCTTACTCCCTGAAGCTGATCAAATAAATCATCAATACGTTGCAAAGGATACTTGTTCTTGATTGTAGCTTTGTTCAACTGCCTATAGTCGATGCACATTTGCATAGTACCGTCTGTCTTTTCACAAATAGAACTAGTGCACCCCAAGGCGACACACTAGGCCGAATAAACCCCTTATCAAGAAGTTCCTGAAGTTGATCTTTTAATTTTTTCAATTCAGCTGGTGCCATACGATATGGAGGAATAGAAATGGGCTGAGTACCCGGCACCAAGTCTATACCAAAATAAATATTCCTGTCGGGTGTCATACCCTGTGGGTCTGCAGGAAATACATCCGGAAAGTCTTGCACTATCGGTACAGAATTAATGGTAGGAGTGTTTGCATCAACATCTCTCACAAAGGCCAAATATGACAAACACCCCGTCCCAACCATCCGTTGAGCCTTCAACTAAGAAATTACCCTGTTGGGAACATAATCTAGGGAACCTCTCTACTCGACCTTCGGCAATCCCGGTATCGCCAACGTCATGGTTTTTGCATGATAGTCCAGAATAACATGATATGGAGACAACCAATCCATACCTAAGATTACATCAAAATCAACCATACTAAGCAATAAGAGATCCACTCTAGTCTCCGATCCCCCAATAGTTACCACACTCAACTGATACACACGGTCCACAATAATAGTATCGTCCACCGACATAGATACACGAACAGGTGAAACTAAGGACTCACGGGGCATATTTAGATAATGAATAAAATATGATGAAACATACGAATATATAGAACCAGGGTCAAATAATATAGAAGCTTCCCTATGGCACACTGACAATACTCGTGATCACTGCATCTGAAGCAATGACATCTGGCCTAGCAGGAATGGCATAAGTATCGGGCATGACCGCCACCTGATCGACCCCCCCTCCTATTGGGCTACCCCTAGCTTACTGAGCCCCATCCTGAGCTGGCTGGGTGGGTGGTGAAGCAACTGGTGCAGGAGTCGTAGCCTGACTCCTCTGCTGAATTGGACCTCGCAAAACGCGTGGACAATATTTCCTCACATTACCCAGCTCTCCAGACTCATAGTAATCCCTCTCAAAAAAGGGTGGCAAGTTCCAAGGCGGACCTCGAGAACCAGAATAACTACCAGATGAACCTGGTACAGATGAACCCTGAACTGATGCTGCACAACATGAACTTTGAGCTGGAAGTGCACTAAGAGAAGACTGACTCGGTTGAGCATTGTATGAACTATAGCTAGTTGATGCGCCACGATGAGCTAGACGAGCCATCTGAGCGGGGCTATAAGGACGACCCTTGCTGTGATAGGGTTGCCCCCCCCCCAGAAAGGACACTACTGGAATTACCCGGAACATGAGACTTCTTAGCCTCTCTCTCCTCACGCTCATGAGTACGGACCATTTCTAGCCGTCGAGCACTGTCAACCATCTTATTGAATTTAATCATAACAAAACGAAACTGTTGGTTGAGGCCATTAATGAACCTTTTGATCTTTTCCCTCTCAGTAGGAACCAACCAAATTGCATGACGAGCCAATTCTAAAAACTGCATCTCAAACTGAGTCACGGACAGGTCCTCCTGACATAAATACTCAAACTGCCTGCGCAGTTCCTCTCTGTGGGTCTGTGGCACAAACTTCTCCAGAAATACTACGGAGAACTCATGCCATTAAAGTGGTGCTGCACCAACTGGTCTGCTCCTCTCATAAGTCTCCCACCATTTGAATGTTGCTCTGGTCAGCTGAAAAGTAGTAAATGAGACCCCACTGGTCTCCAGAATACCCGTTGTACGAAGCATCTACTGGCATCTGTCCAAGAAATCCTGAGCATCCTCTCACTCAGTTCCACTGAAAGTTGGAGGATGGAGTCTCCCAAACCTCTCTAATCTCTTGTTCTCCTCGTCATTCATAATAGAACCCACCTGGGCCTGAGCAGCTGCAACCGACTGGACTGGTAGTGCCCCTGGTATCTGAAGTCCCTGCACTACATGCTCTGGAGTACGAGAAATAAAGGTGTGAGTACCTCCCCCGGTCTGAGAAGTGAATGGTGCAGCCTGATCCGAAACCACCTGAGCAAGGCCAGTGCAAACAAACAATATTTATGCTAAAGCCTCCTGAAGGCCTGGAATCACAATAGGTGTAGCTGGTGCCTAAGCTGGTCCCGCCGGCTCAACTCTATTTGGAACCTTCTCCTGAGCTGGAGAAACTGGTGGTTCTACAAGTGCTGCTCCAACTAATGTACGAGCTACACCTCGACCTCTACCACGACCCCGGCCTCTCGCGGCCCTAACTGGTGGCACTAGTGGATGACCGTCCGATCCGGTAGTACGTGTCCTCACCATCTGTAAAATAATAGAGTAACCAAAATTTAGTGTTTGGAATCAACAAATTCGCACGACAGAATACAAGAAAGTGAAATCTTCCTAAGCGTCCTGTAGCCTCTCAAAGATAAGTACAAATGACTCCGTACCAATTTGCAAGTCTCTACTAAACCTGCTCATGACTCGTAAGACCTATGTAACCTAGGCTCTGATACCAACTTGTCACGACCCAAAATCCGCATGTCATTATTGCACCTATATCAATACAAGGCACGCCGACAACCGCACTAAGCCACAATTTCTTTTCATTTGAAACATAATATTTGAATTCAATAGAAATTCTCACAAATACATATACAAATACTCCCAAAACCCGATGTCATTGAGTACATGAGCATCTAAATGATAACAAATCTGATTGATAAAATTATTGTCGGAGAATATAGAACAGTACAATAACTAAAATGAAAGAGAGTCAAAGTCTACATATGCCAAGCTACCTTGATAGTCTCCAACAGATGAAACTCTAAAATCTAGCAGCTGCCACATCCAGAAGTACCTGGATTCTGCATACGAGGTGCAGGGTGTAGTATGAGTACAACCAACTCAATAAGTAACAAGACTAACCTTTGGGCCGAAAGTAGTGACGAGCTCAACAGGTACAGTCCAGTATAGAAATAACAATACAGAAATGTAGGCATGCTTCCAAGTTCAACAGTTAAACTCAGTACAATTAAAATAGGTCAATTCTGAATGATATGAGGAGTATGACATCTCTATATCTACATGACAATGTACGTGTTATATGTTATGCACCTCAGTGGGAAGCCTCGTATACTCACGATTACAAACTACTCAGTCAATCAGTATTGTATATGGCCAATCCAGCCCAGGGATAGATTTATCCCTAAATATAAATGATTCGGACAAGATCCATGTCCAGGGAATTCATCACAATATAATAAATAAGGCAACTCCATGCCCTGGGAAGTCCATCCTAAATATAAAATCATCTCCGCTCATTGTGCAGACTCCGGATGGGCTCCTTCAGCCCAAGCGCTATATAAAGCCGATATGGCCTACTACGGTGTGCAGTCCGATCCCATAATAATAATGCCTATAAGGCTTGTTGTGGGGGTGCAGCCCCGATTCATATAATAATTAATATATATAAAGAAAATATGGCCTACTGTGGCGCGCAGCTCAATCCTATAAATATCCTCACAATGGATGAACATGACTGAGTATGAAATGTACATTTTAAAACAATTAATCAATAGCAACACAACCCTATGGGTCCCATAAATATCAGCATTGTCACGACCCAAATTCCCTCCGTTGAGTGTCGTGATGGAACCTAGTCTTAGGGACTAGGTCTGCCTAACGTTAGCTGAAATAGCAACAATATTTAACCAACATATGATGATTTCAAAATAGAAAACTCTTTACAAATTACCAATCCCAAAACTGATAGTACAAATTATAAACTCTACTGAGTTTGCTAGATAAACCTCTAAATACAGTTGTTTCAAAATAAGGAAAAACGGTATAAATAAAACATCAGAAGGTGACTCTGAAGCCTGCGAATGCAGTAGCAGGTTTACCTTGAGTCTCTACAGCAAAGATCGTACAGCTAACAAGCGATCAACTGACTCCGATATACCTGGATCTGCACAAAAATGTCCAAAAGAATAGTATGAGTACACCACAACGGTACCCAGCAAGTATCAAGACTAACCTCCGTAGAGTACTGGCAAGGAACAGTCAAGACACCTACTGGACTAAATAACCTGAGCGAGTATAAGTGTAGAACTAATAGAATACAATATCAATATAAAGTTGTGCACAATGACAACGATAATACGGTACTTGCAATAAGAAATAGAAGCAGCAATTAGCAGCGGAGCACAACAAGAAATAACATAGTGGATTAAGTTGAACACAGTCTAAATTCGGTGAACACAATTAAAAGAAGGGCAGGTAGCAACTAGATGAAAATAACCACTTTCACATCAGGTTTTATCCAATACTCTCCACGAGGTACCGAACCTCAAAATATCCATAATTCACGGGTCCCAATTTGTGAACCCTAAACACTTGGCATCTTGCGCCTTCATTACAACCAATAACAGCACGGACGATACAGGTGCCAATAGAACCCTTCTCACGTAGAGGTAAATAGACGAGGGTGTATAGAAATGATTAATAACATCAGGATCCATTTTCTTGAGACGTTAGGGGTGGTTAACATTGTGCAGATGCTTGTGCTAGTGTTCTATCACAGTTCCGGCCAACTAATAAGAACAGAGACAATGAATGACACATAAGAAAAGATCACCATGAAATGAACACGGTATAACTCACACATAGTAGGCACACCACTACACAAATAACAACAATAACAGTTCCCCCAAGCCATCACAAGTCATCACAATCAATCCTCGACATAGCCCACCTTGTCTCGCCATGTGCGCAATAATAAAGTAAATGCCCGCCTCGTCTTGCCACACATGCATAATAATGTTCCCACCTTGTCTCGCCACATGCGCAATCCACATATATCGCCTGCCTTGTCACGCCACATGTGCAAATATCAATAGTAACAATAGCACGGCAGAAACCTCGTGCAACACAATAACAACCGCACAGCAAAAACCTCGTGCATCACAATAACAACTGCACGGCAGAAACCTCGTGCATCACAATAACAACCGCACTGCAAAAACCTCGTGCATCACAATAACAAGTACAACAGCAACAATGACAATAACATAAGAGTACGACAAATAAATCAACTCAGAAATTCCAGAACTCAAAGAAACGGAAGAAACGAACTCACAAGGAATGACACAACAGAAAATAATGATACCACCTAGAAATAGCTCAACAAGGAAGAGATGATGTGTAGCAATGACCTCCACATAAGTGCAATTCAACTACAAGGGACATATCACGAGTTGATTATTCCACATAAAGATAAGGCAACTATTATAAAGTATAACTAACTTCATTTAGGATTTAGCACTCACGAAAGAGGCACAACAATTACAATAAAGGATAAGCAACGGAAAGGATAATTGTCACTACCCAAAATCCTTCCAAAGGAGTCGTGATGGCACCTAGTCTCTAAACTAGGTAAGCCTAACCTTTTCTGTAATAACATGGATATTTACTAACTTTAAATAAAATTACTCGGAACAAATTACAATTTCCAAAACCGATGGTACAAGTCATAAGCCTTTCTAAGAGAAATTTTACAAAATAAATACAACACTGTCCCATAACGAAAAGGAATCAATGGAACGTAAATACAAGCAAAGGTGACTCTGAGGCCTGCGAACGCAGCAGCAGGTTACCTTGAGTCTCCACCACGACAATCTGCACAGCTACTATCTATCAATTCCTGGATCTGTACACAAAAATATACAAAAGTGTAGTATGAGCACACCACAGCGGTGCCCAGTAAGTATCAAGACTAACCTCAGCGGGGTAGTGATAAGGAACAGTCCAGACACCCACTGGTCAGACAGATTAAATAGGATATGATAACAAATATCAAGATAAAGGTAATGAAATAATATCAACAGCAGGGATAAATCAATCTACAAACAGTCAAAACAATAAAAGGAAACTCGGATGGACACGAAAGATAACCAAATAAATCAAATAAAACATAGCTGGAACACAGAGAAGTAGAATGAACTCAAGTAAGGAAGACAATGTCAACTCAATCAATCATATCGTTTCTGTTGCACAACCCCATCCATCTCAGAACTCGATGTCTCATATCATAACCTCAACTTCCAAACCTTTAGCACACCCGGCACCTTGTGCCCACATATTTTGTCTCACTTTGTACAACACATTCTCCTGTTACTCAGTACATAGGACCCATAACTAATGCAATTAAGATGTTCCAGGAGTCTCATTTACATAACATAGAGTAGAGTACAACTTCTAAATCAATTAGGAACTCAGCAAGAAAAGATGAAGTTATTTTTAGAAATTATTTGAATAAAGAAAGTACCATATTCAATTTAAAATACCACATCGAATGAATTATTACCTTTAACATGGGATTTAATAAATTAACTTAGTAGAAATTCCCTTTTAAGTAAATTACAACTTTAGACGGTTTAAGGGAATTTAATTGAGTAACTAATTGAATTAAAAATGTGACAATTTTGAAATTTGAAGTATTAAAATATGTATATATAAATAAGGCGAGGTATTGAAAACACTATGAATTCCAACACAAAGGATCACAGCAGTAAACGAATCTAAATAGTTAAAACACTTGAATTGATAACAACAAATCAACACAGCAAACAGAAAGTGCACGGAATCACCCTTCGTGCTTTAACTCTCAATCCTCACCATACAATCAATATTCACTTTTATTCTTTCTTGTTGCAGCGTGCAACTCGATCCCAATCATATAATACTGTTGCGGCGTGCAACCCGATCCAAATCATATAATGATGTTGCGGCGTGCAACCCGATCCAAATAATATAATGATGTTACGACGTACAACCCGATCCAAATCATATGATGATGTTGCGGCGTGCAACCCGACCCCACCTGTCCACCCTTATTACTCCTTGTTACGGCGTGCGACCCGATCCCATATAATATTGTTGCGGCGTGCAACCCGATCCCATATAATATTGTTGCGGCATGCAACCCGATCCCAATATACAATTCAACACCAATCACAAAAGAATCCCGGCAAGGGAACAATAGTATAACAACAATATCCCGGCAAGGGAAACAATATCATAAGCAATAACATCATGGAAAGGGAAATAATATCATAAGCAATAACATCCCAGCAAGGGAAACAATACCGTAAACAATAACATCCCGGCAACGGAATCAACAATAGAAACAAATACATCCCGGCAAGGGAATCAACAATAATCAATCTCGTTCCAACAATTAACTTCACAAAATGAATCCCAACTTGAGTCAATACTCAACAACGGTCAAATACCAAGGAATTACCTTAAGCCTGGTCCAACATGAGAACTCATCAAGTCAAGCATAAATAGTACGTAATAAGGATCACGAAAAAAAACCAAGAAGCACACTAACCTTAACAAAGCAACAAGACATATTAAGCACGTGATAATTACATCGGTAACCACAACAAATGGACATGTAACATATTTGCACGAAGTCATAGAGGAACTCACAATCAAGAAGTATCAAAACAATAAGGAAGGCAATCACTTCAATTAAGGCAATTAGGTGTCAAGTAACACGTAAGAATTAGAGGAAAGCTAGCAACATCAGATGGAGCAAATAGAGGTAATTTAAGTAATTAGGAAACTCAAGCATGACAGAATACTTTGCACATAATGAACATAGGGACCTAAGAATCCTAGAGGCAAATTTCCCACAAATAAGTCCGAGCACACACTCGTCACCTCGCGTGCACGGACTACAATTAGCATAGAAGACTCAAACCCTAAGGAGAAGTCCCCCACACAAGGTTAGGCAAGATACTTACCTCAATCCAGCCAATTCAATACTCAATTTAGCTTTTCCTTTACCGATTCATCAACGCTCGGCTCAATATAGCCAAAAACGACTTGAATACATCAAATAATGCAAGAGAAAATAATTTTAATTGACAAAAACTATGATTCTTATACAATTTGCAAAAAGTCAATAAAAGTCAACTCCCCGGGCCCGCACCTCAGAACCCGACAAAATTTATATAAACCGAACACCCATTCCTCTACGAGTTCACCCATATAAAAATTATCTAATTCCGATACCATTTGGTCATTCAAATCATCATTTTACATTTTTGTAAGATTTCACAATTTTCCCCAAATTTTCCTTTAGATTCTCATGAATTTGATGTTAAATCTAAGATATAATCACAAAATGTAGTTGGAAATTGATTAGAGACACTTACCCAGTGATTTGGACAAGTTTGGGTCTTTGGAAAATTGCCTATGGAGGTTTAGGGTTTGAGAAAATTGAAAAATGGGTGAAAATCCCATCAAAAATCTCACTTAACAGGCCTCAGATGTCGCATTTGCGACCCAGGGTTCGCAATTGCGAACCTCGCAATTTACGAACAAGGAAGGGCTGGCAGAAGTCGCATTTGCAACAACAAGTTCGCATTTGCGAACTGGCCATCACAATTACGATGAAAAAGTTCGCATTTGCGACCACACCAAAAACCAGCAATTTTCCCGACACGAAAATGAGCATAACTTCCTCATACGATTTCCAAATTCGATGATTCTTTTCCTATGGCTCCGTAATTTCGATACAGATCTAATGGTTCAATAAAAATTAAATTTGGATCTCATTTTCTTAATGTGGTATCGTTTTTGCTTGAAGAAACGACGATGAAGCATCCCAAAACTAGTGCAACATAGCCTAAACCTATCCGAAACTCACCCAAGCCCTCGGGGCTCCAAACCAAACATGCACGCAAGTTTAAAAACATCATACGGACTTGCTCGTGCGATCAAATCATCAAAATAACATCAAAAACTATGAATTTAACCTCAAAACTCATGATTTTCTAACTTTTTCAACCGGACGTCCAAATCACGTCAAATCAATTCCGATTCTCACCAAATTTCACAGATAGGACTTAAATATCATAACAAACTTGTACCAGGCTCTGGAACCAAAATACGGGCCCGATACCAACGAGTTCAAACATTAATTCATTTATTTATTTCCTTTAAAAACCAGCACAACAATTTTCTTCAAAAATTGTTTTATAAGGCTAGGGACCTCGGTATTCAATTCAGGGCATATGCCCAAGTCCCATATTTTACCGCGGACCTCCCAGGATCGTCAAAACACAGATCCAGGTCCGTTTACCAAAAATATTTACCAAAGTCAACTAAAAACCAAATTTTAACTCTAGAAATCACTATTTTTTTCATATTTTCACAAAAAAGCTTTCTGGTTTCACGCCCGGAATGCGCACGCAAGTCGATACACATAATATGAAGCTACTCGTGACCTCAAACTGCCGAACCGGACGAAATTGTTCAAAACGACCAGTCGGGTCGTTACATTCTCCTCCACTTAAACATACGTTCGTCCTCGAACGTACCCAGAGTCGTTCCAATGCCATCGAACCACTTCATAAACTCCTCATACATACACCCGAGGCGATTCCCCATCACCCAAACCTATGTAGGACTGACAATGCAACTTAACTAATGGTCTCACCTCATCCTTAGTCCATAACCTTAGGACATAACCCAAACCTCAACGTCTGAATTTCATCATAGGACCCGAATCCCACATCATCACACTGCATGAACCTGAACAAGCTGAATCGAGCCAAAATTCCAATCCAAAATACAATCACATGCTGTTCCACACAACTCAAATGCCCGAAGCAATAACCTCTGACCACCATAGTTGTTCAAATAACATCCAGGATGCCGGCAATACACCTCACATTGAATATAACCTTGTTCCGGACCTCCACAATACTGCCCATGATAAAGAAACATGCGGATATTCATAGCTGCTCATGAAGTCAACAAGTCAAGAAACTCTCTCGCCCGCCAAGGGCCATTACCCAACTCTTAGCAGAAATAACCACATACATCCAAGCACTCCTCACCCCCAATACCATAGTACAAATCTCAGGTCTAAGAACCCCATCTCAGCCAGTACAAGCAGCCCAACTAACAACTCACCACGGAACCACACGGATTCTCACACTACACATTTCGTACATCAAACCAACAATAACTAAATTATGCAGCACAAATAAGGGAAAGCCACGTATAAGAATTATCTTACAAGTACAACATGTGTGACAACAAAAGTATAGTCATTCATCAAATCGCCCCATAGAGGGAAAACACAACACCAAATATACACAATGAAAGGGTACCCCACATAACATCCGCTGCGGCGCGCAGCCCGCTCCCAAATACTCATCAAGCCAAAATGCTCGGATCCACTGATCATATAAATATTGATATCAGGCACAACAGAGTGCACAAGTAAAATTGTGGGATCAATGAATAGAAGTAATAAAATATGAGAGAAGAAAGCACATATAAGGTGCAATGAGCAAATCAACATCATGAGGGCTATCTCGCCCGCCTCGCCATAAGGCCTGAATAGAGTTACAACATGCATGGGGTATAATCATACAACCTCACCGCCTAACACAACATAAAAGAGTAGCACATAACATAGGGTAGGGGCACAAATAATATCCCTTCTTCTTAATCACATAACCAAAATGACAATCTCATAGAGGCACACAAACTTGATCTAACACGACATACATATTCCCGTTTATCCTCCAAATAGCCCACAACCAAATCCTGATCCTTCCCAATTAGATAAATATTCTTCAAAATGATCCACAGCAACCTATCGATAATACATGCTACTAGTTACCCCATTCTCAAGATTTCTTCACAATCTGCAAATGGAAATAGTCCCCACACGAGGGCATCTAGCCCCAAACCTCGGGAATACCAAGATTTCTATACCCAACTCAACTACGCAAATTGAATGGCTGATATATCACTCACACCCTATCATTCTGCTAAAGCACCCATATAGGATTTCTGGCCGCGTAACAAAACATGAACCTCGAAAACCTCAAAACCCAGTAATCACCATGCTACTAGCCACGCACCCGCAAACCAAAACTCAAGGTCCTTTCCAAAAATGCACACTCCTCACATATGATAGCCAACAATGCCACACTCTATAAATTCCAAATACTGATCCAGGAGAAAACCGCAATGTACCACATATTCCTTACGCTCAGAGTACACAGCCAACTCAAGCCGTTGCCAAACCACCGAGAACTCTCCGAGATCTGCCCGCTCGCAACTAAGCCATCAGGACTGCACCTCTCTAACTCAACCGAGTCACACAAATCGTCCAATCCAAGAGTGTTGCCACAAATGCCAGTAGAGAATTCCTATTCAAAGGACCAATCACTTCATCGCTATGCTGACCCAACACCACGGAGCTAACCCATTTCTTCGGATAGTCGATATGCAATAATCCCAATCAAAGTCCCAAATACAGGTGATCCTAACACGAACCATGTAGCCCAGAAGCTTATAAACCACTACATTTCCTCTGAAGCACCCCGTCCTGCCGCAACCACGGCACCTACGTTGAATAGACCTTCTGTGGATCTGAAGTTGTTCCTCCGACTCCCCTTGATGTTGATATGTAGATCCGTTAATGACATGGAAACACTGTAAGCCCCAACATCATCCCGTGCAAGATCTCAGACCTTGGTCATACACAAAATCCGAGAACCCACTAATACCACATATACACATACCTCGGGCCAAATCTGATATAAATCTAACTCTGCAATCTGAATACCGCTATTGAACTCCTCCACTTCGCGCAAAGCACAGAAAACAACGTCTGATGATCCGAAAAACTAACCTTCAAAGCTCGTACAACACAAATCACATGGAACTCCAATACCACCAACTATTCCCAGTCAACACCCACTTCGTGGCCTTGCCACAATCGCGACGACTGGTCAACCAATTAAACCTTCCCAAGCTCACACTCATCAATCAGATGCCGGAAACCGTTGCGCCTCCATACAAACAACTGGATAGTCTCTCAATGCCTCTATATCTTCAGTGTGGACAACACGTCGAGGCAATGCCTGAGCATCCCTAACTCCTTCATAGCCTGTCTGTAGCATCATGAACCACCGGCACATAGCGGACACTGAGAGCGTAATATTACACATGAGTGGATGTAAAGGAACATAAGTTATATGCTTCGAGCTGAATTAATATCGCATGATAAGGAATGAAGAATGTGAGATTATCCTAATAGTTCTGTAGCCTCTCGAAGATAAGCACAGAAGTCTCCGTACCGATCCGCAAGACTCTACTAAACCTGCTTATGACTCGTAGCACCTATTAACCTAGAGCTCTGATACCAACTTGTCACGACCCAAAATCCCTCCAAAGGAGTCGTGATGGCACCTACTCTCTAAACTAGGTAAGCCTAACCTTTTCTGTAATAACATGGATATTTACTAACTTTAAATTAAATTACTCAGAACAAATTACAGTTCCCAAAATCGGTGGTACAAGTCATAAGCCTTTCTAAGACAAATTATACAAAATAAATACAACACTGTCCCAGAACGAGAAGGAACTAATGGAACGTAAATACAAATGAAGGTGACACCGAGGCCTGCGAACGCAGCAGGTTACCTTGAGTCTCCACCATGACGATATGCACAGCTACTATCGATCAATTCCTGGATCTGTACACAAAAATGTACAGATGTGTAGTATGAGCACACCACGGCGGTGCCCAGTAAGTATCAAGACTAACCTCGGCGGGGTAGTGACGAGGAACAGTCAAGACACCTACTGGTCAGACAGATTAAACAGGATATGATAACAAATATCAAGATAAAGGTAACGAATTAATATCAACAGCAGGGATAAATCAATCTACAAACAGTCGAAGTAATAAAAGGAAACTCGGATGGAAACGAAAGATAACCCAATAAATCAACACAAACATAGCTGGAACACAGAGAAGTATAATGAACTCAAGTAAGGAAGACAGTGTCAACTCAATCAATCATATCGTTTCTGGTGCACAACCCCAGCCATCTCAAAACTCGATGTCTCATATCATAACCTCAACTTCCAAACATTTAGCACACCCGGCACCTTGTGCCCATATTTTTTCTCTCACTTTGTACAACAACGTTCTCCTGTTACTTAGTACATAGGACCCATAACTAATGCAATTAAGATGTTCCAGGAGTCTCATTTACATAACATAGAGTAGAGTACAACTTCTAAACCAATTAGGAACTGAGCAAGAAAAGATGAAGTTATTTTTAGAAATTATTTGAATAAAGAAAGTACCATTTTTTAGTTTAAAATACAACATCGAATGAATTATTACCTTTAACATGGGATTTAATAAATTAACTTAGTAGAAATTACCATTTAAGTAAATTACAACTTCAGACGGTTTAAGGAAATTTAATTGAGTAACTAATTGACTTAAAAATGTGACAATTTTGAAATTTGAAGTATTGAAATATGTATATATAAATACGGCGAGGTATTGAAAACACTATGAATTCCAACACAAAGGATCACAGTAGTAAAGAAATCTAAATAGTTAAAACACTCGAATTGATAACAACAAATCAACACAACAAACAGAAAGTGCACGGCATCACCCTTCGTGCTTCAACTCTCAATCCTCACGAAGCAATCAATATTCACTTTTATTCTTTCTTGTTGCGGCATGCAACCCGATACCAATAATATAATACTATTGTGGCGTGCAACCCGATCCAAATCATACAATGATGTTGCGGCATGCAACCCGATCCAAATCATATAATGATGATGCGGAGTGCAACCCGATCCAAATCATATGATGATGTTGCGACGTGCAACCCGACCCCACCTGTCCACCCTTATTACTCCTTGTTGCGGCGTGCAACCCGATCCCGTATAATATTGTTGCGGCGTACAACCCGATCCCAATATACAATTCAACACCAATCATAAAAGAATCCCGACAAGGGAACAATAGTATAACAACAATATCCCGGCAAGGGAAACAATATCATAAGCAATAACATCACGGCAAGGGAAATAATATCATAAGAAATAACATCCCGACAAGGGAAACAATATCATAAACAACAACATCCCGGCAAGGGAATCAACAATAGAAACAAATACATCCCAGCAAGGGAATCAACAATAACCAATCTCGTTCCAACAATTAACTTCACAAAATGAATCCCAATTTTAGTCAATACTCAACAACTGTCAAATACCAAGGAATTACCATAAGCCTGGTCCAACATGAAAACTCATCAAGTCAAGCATGAATAGTACGTAATAAGGATCACGAAAAAAAACCAAGAAGCACAATAACCTTAACAAAGCAACAAGACATATTAAGCACGTGATAATTACACTGGTAACCACAACAAATGGACATGTAACATATTTGCACGAAGTCATAGAGGAAATCACAATCAAGAAGTATCAAAACAATAAGGAAGGCAATCACTTCAACTAAGGCAATTAGGGGTCAAGTAACACGTAAGAATTAGAGGGAAGCTAGCAACATCATATAGAGCAAATAGAGGTAATTTAAGCAATTAGGAAACTCAAGCATGACGGAATACTTTGCACATAATGAACATAGGGACCTAAGAATCCTAGAGGCAAATTTCCCACAAATAAGTCCGAGCACACACTCGTCACCTCGCGTGCACGGACTACAATTAGCATAGAAGACTCAAACCCTAAGGGGAAGTCCCCCACACAAGGTTAGGAAAGATACTCACCTCAATCCGGCCAATTCAATACTCAATTTAGCTTTTCCTTTACCGATTCATCAACGCTCAGCTCAATCTAGCCAAAAACGACTTGAATACATCAAACAATGCAAGAGAAAATAATTTCAATTGACAAAACTATGATTCTTATACAATTTGCAAAAGTCAACAAAAGTCAACTTCCCGGGCCCGCACCTCGGAACCCGACAAAATTTACATAAACCGAACACCTATTCCGCTACGAGTTCACCCATACAAAAATTATCTAATTCCGATACCATTTGGTCATTCAAATCATCATTTTACATTTTTGAAAGATTTCACAATTTTCCTCTAGATTCTCATGAATTTGATGTTAAATCTAAGATATAATCACAAAATATAGTTGGAAATTGATTAGAGACACTTACCCAGTGATTTGGAGAAGTTTGGGTCTTTGGAAAATCGCCTATGGAGGTTTAGGGTTTGAGAAAATTAAAAAATGGGTGAAAATCCCGTCAAAAATCTAACTTAATAGGCCTCAGATGTCGCATTTGCGGCCCAGGGTTCGCAATTTGCGAACAAGGCAGGGCTAGTAGAAGTCGCATTTGCGACAAAAAATTTGCATTTGCAAACTGGGCATCGCAATTGCGATGAAAAAGTTCGCATTTGCAACCACACCAGAAACCAGCAATTTTCCCGACACAAAAATGAGCATAACTTCCTCATACGATGTCCAAATTTGATGATTCTTTTTCCTATGGCTCCGTAATTTCGATACAGAACTAATGGTAAAACTGAATTTGGATCTCATTTGCTCAATGTGGTATTATTTTTGCTTGAAGAAACAACGATGAAGCATCCAAAAACTAGCGCAACATAGCCTCAACCTATCTGAAACTCACTCAAGCCCTCCGAGCTCCAAACCAAACATGGACATAAGTTTAAGAATATCATACGGACTTGCTCGTGCGATCAAATCATCAAAATAACATCAAAAACTATGAATTTAACCTCAAAACTCATGATTTTCTAACTTTTTCAACCAGACGTCCAAATCACGTCAAATCAATTCCGATTCTCACCAAATTTCACAGATAAGACTTAAATATCATAAAAAACTTGTACCAGGCTCCGGAACCAAAATACGGGCCCCATACCAACGAGTTCAAGCATTAATTTATTTATTTATTTCCTTTAAAAACTAGCACAACAATTTTCTTCAAAAATTGTTTTCTAAGGCTAGGGACCTCGGTATTCAATTCCGGGCATACGCCCAGGTCCCGTATTTTATCGCGGACCTCCCGGGATTGTCGGAACACAGATCCAGGTCTGTTTACCAAAAATATTGACCAAAGTCAACTAAAAATCAAATTTTAACTCTAGAAATTACTATATTTTTCATATTTTCACATAAAACCTTTCTGATTTCACGCCGGACTGCGCACGCAAGTCGATACACATAATATGAAGCTACTCGTGACCTCAAATTGCCGAACCGGATGAAATTATTCAAAACAACCAGTCAGGTCGTTACAATAATCATGGCCTCAATTAAGGATAAACTATTACAGAAGAGGTAATAATAATTTGATATAAAGATAAGCAGTTAGGAAAGGATGGCATGGCAATCAAAGAGAAAACAACTTCAATTAAGGCATACAAGAGTCAAATAGGCAATAAGAGTGGAACATGAAGCAATTATTTTCAAATAAAACACGTAGAGGTGAAACTAGTAAATGGAAAAACTTAACATAATAAAATAACTTCATATCTAATGAACATAAGAACCTATGAGCCCTAAAAGGTCAATTTTCCACAAATAAGCCCAGGTACATACTCGTCACCTCACGTACACGGACTTTACATGATACAATTAGCATAAAAGACTCAATTCCTAAGGGGCAGCTCCCCCTGCCACGACCCCAGTTCACCCTCCATGAAACATGCCGTGATGGCACCTACTTCCTACAACTAGGTAAGCCTAACAGTGCGGAATAGCAAATTAACATTTGTGGAATAATAAATTAAAACTGAACATACGGAAATAACAACTGTATATAAGGCCACTCAGCCTATACAACTCAAAATATGCGGAAGTCTGCAACTAAATCCCAAAACCCGGAAACTAACGGGAAACACAGGCTAATAGAATGTAGTAAACTGCTCTACACCAGAATGTCTAAACAACATGAAAGGAAAGAAAAGTAACTATCTGCTAAATCCAGAATAGAGTAGAGACTCCTGGTCTACAAACGTAGCAGATATACCTCAAGTCTCAGCTAGGACTCTCCACCACAAGGATGATACATCTGGGAGGAAGTACCTGGATCTGCACATGAAAAAAACATGCGCAGGAAGGGCATGAGTACACCACAGCGGTACTCAGTAAGTGCCAAGCCTAACCTCGGTTGGGTAGTGACGAGGAAGGTCAAGGCCCTACTGAGATAACATAATAAATAATGAGGTGACAGAAATAGTTTAAATAAAGTCTACAGCGAGAATCTAAACCGAGTAAATAAGGAAGAACAGTAATAGAAAGCAAAGGTAACAATACACGGAAAAACTGCCCTCACAAGGAATGGTAGCCGGGGGATCTCTTGGTATCCTCATCATCAACACTGGGGATCTCTCGGTATCCCAAGGATCTCTTAGTATCCTCAATAAGTAAGTTGGGGATCTCTTAGTATCCCGAGGATCTCTTGGTATCCTCAATAAGTAAACCGGGGATCTCTTGGTATCCCAATATATATAGAAACACATGTGCCAGGGATCTCTTGGTATCCCGCACCCTCAGTCCAGAATATCTCAAGTATAGAGGGACCTCCCGGGAAGCCGTCCTGTAGTCCCAAATTAAACACACAACAACAACGATTACTAAATCTCGGAACAATGCTAAAAATCAGGACACGAAGTAATATATTATAGCCTAACATGCTTCACAGAGTACAAATAGCACAGTTAAAGCAAATAAGCAGGTAAGCCAGCTAAACATGAGTCTCTAAGCTAGCACAGGTACAAACTTGCAGTTAAAATGAACAAGTAAACAAGAAAGCTCAATTTAAATACTTCAAGTAGAAACGAATTTACAACAATTAGCTCAAGTACGCGCTCGTCACCTCACGTACGGGGCATTCAAATATTCAAGATCATATCCTAAGGGGAAAAGGTCCCCCAAAGTTAGACAAGCCACTTACCTCGAACCGGCTCAATATCAACTAGAAGTCGTATTTTGCCACGAGTATCCGACTCCAAATGGCTCAAATCCAGTGATCTTCACTTCAAATCCCACTCAAAATTGCCTTAAATCGAGCTCTCAATTGATTTTTGTAACTTATGAACTCAAACCCTCGAAATTTCTATTTCTGCCCAGGGATTTCCGCTTCTGCGGACAAGGGACCGCTTCCGCGGTCCCGCTTATGCGGAAAATGAGTCGCTTCTGCGACTCTCACCAAAGAGCCAATGTCCGCTTCTGCGGACCATTAACCGCTTATGCGGTTCCGCTTCTGCGGAATTTAAGCCGCTTCTGCGGTTCTAACAAAAGTCCAAGTTTCCACATCTGCGGTTCTATTTCTCGCAGATGTGAGGCCGCTCCTGCGGAATTTCCTCTGCATTTGCGGTACCTGAAAAACTCTGCCCAAACCCGCTCCTGCGATGACCAGGCCGCTTCTGCGGCTCCGCTNACCATGCGCTGAGCTTTAAGAAAAGAGATAACTCTACTGGGAGTGTGATCTAAAGTACCACTCCACTCAACACGCGGAACACCTGGCATAGCCAGCGTCACGGTCTTGGCGTGACAATCAAGAATAGCAAAATGGGGCGACAACCAGTCCATGCCCAAAATAATGTCAAAATCCACCATACCGAGTAATAATAAGTCTGCTCTGGTCTCAAAACCACGAATAGTAACCAAACATGACCGATAAATGCGGTCCACAACAAGAGAATCTCCTACAGGAGTAGAAACATAAACGGGGGCACTCAAAGAATCCCGAGGCACACCCAAATGCGGAGCAAAGTAAGAAGACACATAAGAGTAAGTAGAGCCTGGATCGAATAGAACCGATGCCTCTCTGTGACAAACCAGTATAATACCTGTGATGACGGAGTCGAAGGCAACAGCCTCAGTGCGAGCAGGAATACAATAATATCTGGCCCGGCCCCTCTCGCGAGGGCGACCTCTATCTCCCGTACCTCCACCCCTGGCTGGCTGGGCATGTGGGGTAGCAGCGGGGGCTGTGACCATAGCCTGAGAACCCTGAGGAGCACGCTGTGGCTGAGAAGTCTGTGGGGGCGCGCTCCTCCCAAGTCTGGGGCAATCCCTCACCAAGTGACGTGTATCACCACACTCGTAACAAGCTCTGAGAGGACGCGGTGGCTGTGACTGGCTGGGACTAGGCCTGCTGGACTGACCTCTGGAAACACCCCGCGCAGGAGGCGCGCTAGAAACTGGAGGTGCATAGTAAGGCTCCTGAGGTGGAGGTGGAGCTGGAGTACTGTCGGCTGCTGGAAGAGCTGAATGTACAGGGCGACCCGAATAACCTCTGCCATAACGGCCTGCTGATGGGGTACGGGAACCAGAGTAGTGACCCGACTCTCGAGACATCTTGGCCTCCCTCTCTCCTCGCTCCCTGGCGAGCATACCCTCAATCCTCCTAGCAATGCTCACTACCTGCTGATAAGGAATGTCCATCTCCAACTCTCGAGCCATGCTAGATCTGATGGGTGGAATAAGACCCTCAATGAACCTGCGAACTCTCTCTCGAACTGTAGCAACCAAAGCTGGTGCATGCCTGGCCAACCTGGTATAACGGATAGCATACTCTGAAACGGTCATAGCACCCTGGCGCAAATGCTCAAACTCTGCGCGCCATGCATCCCTGAGACTCTGGGGGACAAACTCTCTCATGAACATATCCGAGAACTGGGTCCAAGTCAGTGTAGCAGCCTCGACTGGACTGTCTATCTCATAAGTCCACCACCAATCATAGGCGGCTCCCCGTAGCTGAAAAGCAGTGAAAGAAACCCCGCTGGACTCCACGATGCCCATAGTGCGGAGAATACGATGACACTCCTCTAGAAATCCAGAGGCATCGTCTGATGCTAATCCACTGAACAATGGGGGATCATACTTCTTGAACCTCTCAAGCCTGCGCTGCTCGTCCTTTGAAGCAGCTAACCCATCCTCGGGCTGAACTGGTGCTGCAGGCGGTGCCGGAATAATCTCGGGAACCTGCTCAACCTGCACTCACTGCTCAGGACTGCGGATGGCGGGAGTCTGTGCTCCTCCCTCGGCCTGGGATGTGGCTGCAGCAAGGGGAAGCAACCCCGCCTGAGCCAAGGTGGTGTACATGCTCATGAACTGAGCCAAAGTCTCCTGGAGCGCTGGAGTAGTAGTGGCAGTAGTAGGTGTGCCAGGTGCCTGGGCTCCGGCTGGATCTGCTGGTGGTACCTCGGCGGCAGCTCGCGCAGGCGCTCTGGCTGCACCACGAGCGCGTCCTCGACCTCTCCCCCAGCCCCGGCCTCTGACGGCTGCAGTAGGGGGCGCGGGTGCTTGATCATCTCGAGTAGCACGTGTTCTCACCATCTGTGAGAGAATAGAAGTCAGAAGTTTAGAATTGATGTCCAAAATATCGCACGACGAGGAATTCAAATGAAATGAAGATTTTTCCTAACAGTTACATAGCCCCTCGTAGATAAGTACAGACGTGTCCGTACTGATCAGCGAGACCCTAATAAATCGGCCTGTGTTCCGTGACTCCTATGAACCTAGGGCTCTGATACCAACTAGTTCCTACAACTAGGTAAGCCTAACAGTGCGGAATAGCAAATTAACATTTGTGGAATAATAAATTAAAACTGAACATACGGAAATAACAACTGTATATAAGGCCACTCAGCCTATACAACTCAAAATATGCGGAAGTCTGCAACTAAATCCCAAAACCCGGAAACTCACGGGAAACACAGGCTTATAGAATGTAGTAAACTGCTCTACACCAGAATGTCTAAACAACAGGAAAGGAAAGAAAAGGAACTATCTGCTAAAGCCGGAATAGAGTAGAGACTCCTGGTCTGCGAACGTAACAGATATACCTCAAGTCTCAGCTAGGACTCTCCACCACGAGGATGATACGTCTGGGAGGAAGTACCTGGATCTGCACATGAAAAACATGCGCAGGAAGGGCATGAGTACACCACAGCGGTACTCAGTAAGTGCCAAGCCTAACCTCGGTTGGGTAGTGACGAGGAAGGTCAGGGCCCTACTGAGATAACATAATAAATAATGAGGTAACAGAAATAGTTTAAATAAAGTCTACAGCGAGAATCTAAACCAGGTAAATAAGGAAGAACAGTAATAGAAAGCAAAGGTAACAATACACGGAAAAACTGCCCTCACAAGGAATGGTAGCCGGGGGATCTCTTGGTATCCCGAGGATCTCTTGGTATCCTCATCATCAACACCGGGGATCTCTCGGTATCCCGAGGATCTCTTAGTATCCTCAATAAGTAAGTCGGGGATCTCTTAGTATCCCGAGGATCTCTTGGTATCCTCAATAAGTAAACCGGGGATCTCTTGGTATCCCAATATATATAGAAACACATGTGCCAGGGATCTCTTGGTATCCCGCACCCTCACTCCAGAATATCTCAAGTACAGAGGGACCTCCCAGGAAGCCGTCCCGTAGTCCCAAATTAAACACACAACAACAACGATTCCTAAATCTCGGAACAATGCTAAAAATCAGGACACGAAGTAGTAAATTATAGCCTAACATGCTTCACAGAGTACAAATAGCACAGTTAAAGTAAATAAGCAGGTAAGCCAGCTAAACATGAGTCTCTAAGCTAGCACAGGTACAAACTTGCAGTTAAAATGAACAAGTAAACAAGAAAGCTCAATTTAAATACTTCAAGTAGAAACGGATTTACAACAATTAGCTCAAGTACGCGCTCGTCACCTCACGTACGGGGCATTCAAATATTCAAGATCATATCCTAAGGGGAAAAGGTCCCCCACACAAAGTTAGACAAGCCACTTACCTCGAACCGGCTCAATATCAACTAGAAGTCGCATTCTTGCCACGAGTATCCGACTCCAAATGGCTCAAATCCAGTGATCTTCATTTCAAATCCCACTCAAAATCGCCTTAAACCGAGCTCTCAATTGATTTTTGTAACTTATGAACTCAAACCCTCGAAATTTCTATTTCTGCCCAGGGATTTCCGCTTCTGCGGACAAGGGACCGCTTCCGCGGTCCCGCTTATGCGGAAAACAAGTCGCTTCTGCGACTCTCACTAAAGAGCCAATGTCCGCTTCTGCGGACCATTAACCGCTTATGCGGTTCCGCTTCTGCGGAATTTAAGCCGCTTCTGCGGTTCTAACAAAAGTCCAAGTTTCCACATCTGCGGTTCTATTTCTCGCAGATGTGAGGCCGCTCCTGCGGAATTTCCTCCGCATTTGCTATACCTGAAAAACTCTGCCCAAACCCGCTCCTGCGATGACCAGGCCGCTTCTGCGGCTCCGCTTCTGCGGTTCCCAAGCCGCAGAAGCGGAAAGATACCAGAAGCAGCAGTGCTGCTATTTCTCAACTTCCAAAACTCTTCCGTTAACCACCCGAAATCATCCCGAGGCCCCCGGGACCTCAACCAAAAGTACCAATACCACCTAATACCTTACTCAAACTTGTACCAATCCTGAAAACACCTAAACAACGCCGGAAACCCGAATTAATCAAAGATTCAAGCCTAAGAACTTCAAATTCCAACCAAACACGCTTTTGATCAAAAACCTACTCGAACCTCGTCCGAATGACCTGAAATTTTGCACACACATCCCAAATGACATGACGGAACTATTGCAACTTTTGAAATTCCAATCCGACCCTCGGATCAAAAACTCACTATCGGACCGGAAACTTCAAAAATTCAAACTTCGGCATTTCAAGCCTAAATGAGCTACGAGCCTCCAAAATACATTCCGAACACGCTCCCAACCCTGAAATCACCTAACGGAGCTAACGGAACCATCGGATTTCCATTCTGAGGTCGTCTTCACACTGTTCTGATTACGGACCATTTTTCAACTTTTAACTCATTTAGGGACTAAGTGTCCGAAAACTCAACACCAAACTTCCCGGCGAACCAAAATAGCAGAAATGAACTTAGGGGAAACAGTTAATGGGGGATTGGGGCGAAATTTCCAAAAACGACCGGCCCGATCGTTACACCCCCACACAAAGTTAGGCAAGATACTTACCACAAAGAAGCTAGACCGCTACTCTAAAATGAACTTCTCGAGTGAAATAACCTCTAGACGGCTCAAATCTAGCCAAAATAACTTCAAAGCATAAATAAAACTCATAAGAAACTATTATGGATAATAAAGCTTCAATCTTTATCAAAAACTAATATTCTACCCAAAAGTCAACCCTCGGGCCTGCACCTCGGAACCCTACAAAATTCATAAAATCCGAACACACATTCATTTACGAGTCCAAGCATACTAATTTCATCCAATTCCGGCTCTAAATCGATGTTCAAAATCCAATTATTCTCTTTAGAAATGTTTTTGATAAAAACCGCCAATTCTCCAATCAAAACATAGATTAATTCAAAATTGAACTTCTGAAATCATTTTAAAATACAAAAATTATAGTTATATACTGACACCCAATAAAAGAGGAGAAGAATGCCGCGATAATCACCTCAATCGGAGCTCTAGAACTCAAGATATGCTCAAAATACCAAAATAATGCGGTCTGATTCTTTTATACACAGGGATTTTCGCTTTTGCGACAAAAAAATCCGCGCCTCTCGAAGATAAGTACAGACGTCTCCGTACCGATCAGCAAGACTCTACTAAACTCGCTTATGACTCGTAGCACCTATGAACTTAGATCTCTGATACCAACTTATCACGACCCAAATTCCCTCCGTTGGGTGTTGTGATGGCACCTAGTTTTAGGGACTAGGTCAGCCTAACATTAGCTGAAATAGCAACAGTATTTAACGAACATATGATGATTTCAAAATAGAAAACTCTTTACAATTTACAAATCCCAAAATCGGTGGTACAAGTTATAAGCTCTACTGAGTTTGCTAGATAAACCTCTAAATACAGCTGTTTTGAAATAAGGAAAAACAGCATAAATACAACATCAGAAGGTGACTCTGAAGCCTACGAACGCAGCAACAGGTTTGCCTTGAGTCTCCACAGCAAAATCCGTATAGCTAACAAGCAATCAACTGACTCCGATATACCTAGATCTGCACAAAAATATGCAGAAGTGTAATAAAGAGTACACCACAGCGGTACCCAGCAAGTATCAAGACTAACTACGTGGAGTAGTGACGAGGAACAGTCAAGACACCTACTAGACTAAATAACCTGAGCGAGTATAAGTGTAGAACTAACAGAATACGATATCTCTATAAAGCTATGCATAATGATAATGATAATATGGTACTTGCAATAAGAAATAGAAGCGTCAATTAGCAGCGGAACACAACAAGAAAAAACACAGTATAGTAAGCTGAACACAGTCTAAATCCGGTGAACGCAGTAGGAGGACCCTCAAAATTCTGAAGCAAGTCCAGCCAACGACACGGCATGCGGAACAGTCAGAAGCTCGTTTAGATAACTGGGGCAGAATTTTGAGAAGGACCCTCAAAATTCTATGGCAAGGAGAAAGCGATGTCTCTGATAACGTCACAGTTACTGGTTCATCTAATTGATTTCTTAATTGGCATATTACTGTATTTTGAGAAAAAAACTATACACGCATATTTTTTGAAAACTTTAGCCAAATGCTACCCGTGGTGACTTGAACAGGATCCTCAGGAAGAGTGGAGCAAAGCAAGCAGACAAAGGCACGAACCAACCTCCCCCGCAAAAGTCACAATTTTTTCTTTGGATGCAGGAATAGGTCATAACCTTAAGTATCGTCATAACAACAGAATCGCCAGACATAAATATATCTCCAGCTAAGAATACATCGCTCTTACTTACAACTCGTCCATTTGCATAAGACTAAGCATTGTCTCAAATCTTGCATGAGGCTTAGCCCTGCCTCCCTATTTGCATAATGCTAAGCATTGCCTTCTCCTTGCATGAGACTAAGCATTGTCTCAAACTTTGCATGAAGATAAGTCATGCCTCTCTATTTGCATAAGGCTAAGCATTGCCTTCCATTCGCATGAGACTAAGCAATGTCTCAAACCCTACATGAGGCTAAGCCCTGCCTCCCTATTTGCATAAGGCTAAGCATTTTCTTCTCCCTGCATGAGACTAAGCATTGTCTCCAATCCTGCATGAGGCTAAGGCCTGCCTCCCTATTTGCAGAAGGCTAAGCACTGCCTTCTCCTTGCATGAGACTAAGCATTGTCTCAAATCCTGCATGAGGCTAAGCCTTGCCTCTCTATTTGCATAAGGCTAAGCATTGCTTTCTCCCTGCATGATACTAAGCATTGTCTCAAATCCTGCATGAGGCTAAGCCTTGCCTCCTTATTTTCATAAGGCTAAGCATTGCCTTCTCCTTACATGAGAGTAAGCACTGTCTCAAATTCTGCATGAGGCTAAGCCCTGCCTCCCTATTTGCATAAGGCTAAGCATTGCCTTCTCATTGCATGAGACTAAGTAGTGTCTCAAATCCTACATGAGTCTAAGCCCTGCCTCTTTATTTACATAAGGCAAAGCATTGCCTTCCCGGCACGAGAAAGCATTGTCTCCATTTGCATAAACACAAATGTTGCTCTATCATAAACCTTGCATTATTCTCTCTTTTTTCGGGGCCAATCTCTGCACCCGATTCCACGCAAGACTAAGCTCTGTCTTGTTCGCAAGCAGCATGTCTCTGCATCTCATGGGCTGACATATAGCTAACTTGTCCAAAGGCGTCATAGTCCAAAGGCATCATCCTCATAGCCGAAAGACACCATGCCATGGCCTGAGGATCTCTTAATCTTGCACATCATTATTCAAAGGTATCATGGTTCGGAGGCACCATCTTCATAGCCTGAAAACATCATTACATGACCTATGAATCCTTTACCGCACAATTCATGACCCGAGACATCATGGTCTAAGGACGTCATCCTGACCGTCCAAAGACAATCTCCATGGTCCAAAGGGAACTTGCATCATGTTTAAATTTATGAAAAATCTATATGCACATATTGTGTTTTGAGTTTGCAGGCAATCCGGAAGGTAACCGTTATCCTGACGGGGGCAATTTTGCTCCAGTTCTCACTCAATGCTCATATCCTCCGATTATTTCAAACGTAACCGATCATCACCCGTTACCCAGTCTCATTTACCCATAACCATTTTTTTCAAATCCCAATTGGTCCCACCCGAAATATTTTGTCCGCTCTTACAA
This sequence comes from Nicotiana attenuata, assembly GCF_001879085.1. Lineage (NCBI taxonomy): Eukaryota > Viridiplantae > Streptophyta > Magnoliopsida > Solanales > Solanaceae > Nicotiana > Nicotiana attenuata. The sequence goes on along the minus strand of NC_031996.1, from coordinate 37,231,089 downwards.
ACAACTCCACCGGTTCATTCCACCGTTGGATCCAGAACTACACATAGCCTAATTCCTGTAAAACCAGGGATATGTAGGCATCTCAAAAGCCAGAGCGCGGCCCATATCTTTCAAATCACTCCATTCGATCAAAATCGATCATTATTTCTTTACCCGACAACTCTTTCATCCTTCCCGGATAAAGAAGGACATATGTTGATACCCAATTTTTCCCTCATATTTTTTAAATATACATATATACTTTCAAAATAGTACATAGGCATCATCATTTGATTTATAAACACATACAAGCATTTTATATAATGTTAAAAGATTTTTATATCAATTTATTCCCACATTTTATTAGATAAATACTCATTAATTGCATCACAAATTATTTTATGATGATTTTATCATCTAACTTCATCATTTACACCCATACTAGGTTTTAAATATTTTTGGTGCATTTGTTATAATTACATTTGTATTTTTAAAGGCTAAAATTGCACATTTTGCAATAATAGCCCATATACACTTATAATTACTTTATTTCTGCAAAAATAACTTTTTATATTTTATAATGTTAAATAATTGTTATTAATCAAATCACTTTTATGCACAAATAATATTTTTACTATTTACTTATCATTTTTTACGAATTATTTACTAATTTAATTGAGTTTTTAAATAATAGCCCCTTTTCCTTAATCATTTTCGGACATAACCAACCCAATTACCCAGCCCAACTACCTAAAAATACCAGCCCAATGCCCTAAGCCCAAACCCGTTTTACCTGACCCAAATCCCTCCTTCGACTTTGGTTGTTGATCTTTCAAGATCAACGGCCCACATTCCTCGCACCCCTTTTAACTTAACTTCCCCAACCCTAACGCCTCATAATCTCTAAACGCCCGCCCTTAAACTCCCTCCTCTCCTCTCCTCTGAAACCCTAGGCGCTGTCACTTTAATCCCCCCTAATCTCCCTTCGATTCCAACCTGATATGGAATCAATCAGGAATCTTCTTACCTTATTGGCCCTATCTCATTACTGGCTACTCGATTATGGTATAACCTAGTACCTTGCCTAATATGGCAAGCCGATTTCTCCATTTTCGGACCAAATCTGGTTCGAACTTCTCCCTTTTTTCCATCTATGTTCATTCTTCACCTCTTTGGGTACGAATCTCTGAGATTCTTTTGATTCTGTGTTTACCCTAAAATTAGGGTTTAGATCTTTTTAAGATCTGTTTAATTTTTGTTCTTATTTTTGTTAAAATCTCATTTATGTCTCCGCATGTTTATTTTCTTTGCGATTTTTTCGTTAAAAGTTTTTGCCTAATTTATTTGCCCTAAAGTTAGGGTCATATCTTTAAGATCTGTTCTAGTTCTATTTATGGTCGAATATCTTCTTTAATGTTCCGTTTACCTATGATTTTCGTACTGGTTTTACTTGCCATAAAATTAGGGCTCAGATCTTTAAAGATCTGTCATGGTTCTATTTTGTTGAGTATCTCCTTTAATGTTCCCTTATATCCGTCTATATGAATTCTATTGTGATTTTTGTGAATTTGCTGACCAGTTTATTTGCTCTAAAATTAGGGCTCAGATCTATTATGGTTCTTATTTTGTTAACGTGTTTTCTTCAATATTTTCCTATAGTTGTCTATATGCATGTTATTTTCCTTTGATTATTCTGACTGATTTTACTTACCCTAAAAATTAGGGTTCCGATTCTTATTTCATATTTTCTTACTAATTCTGTCTATCTGTTCTTTCCTTAATTATTACCTGAGAATCTTTGATTCCCATACTTGTTAAATTATTGTGATACGCGTTCATGTACTGTTCTTCTTCGCATGCCTTAATAATATTCTGAGTTTTCCTTAAGTATGTTGATTGATTATTTCCATATTTACGCACCTTAGTCTAAGCTTATTTAAATCCATTCCCTCTTGCGCCTTTAAACGAGATTAAGAACTCGAAATTACTTTCAGTACTAAACTTTATACTCTATACTACTACATTCTGTTTTGATGTTGGCCGGCTGAAAGCCAAGGCCAGAAATCAGCACTGTCACTCGCTGCTATTGATGTTCATTGCCTCATTACTTAACCTTTTCTTGTTGCATCTGAATTAGTAAGTGTCACGACCCAAATTCCACTAAAGGTCGTGATGGCGCCGGACATCACTGTCAGGCAAGCCAACCCAAAATAATTAATTAAATTCTCATTTTAATACTCTTGAAAACTATGACTTTTCTTCAAATTTACCAATTTAAGAAGATAATTGCCTCAAGTCAAATTAAATAATAAGCAATTAATACAAAATACTTCATAACCATCCCAGAACCCGGTGTCACAAGTGCATGAGCAATTTCTAAGAAAAATCGAATAAAGTACAACAGCTGTCCGAAATACAATTGGACAGAAAATAAATAGAACCCTGAGAGAGATTATACTACCTGCGGGTCGCCTCGAGGAAATACAGCTCACCTAGTCTCCGTGTCAACCATGCGGATACGCCTGCTAAGCCATTAGTGGTGCATGTGCCTGTACAACAAAAATGCACAGAAGTGTAGTGTGAGTACAAAAATAACGTGTACTCAGTAAGTATCCCGCCTAATCTCGAAGAAGTAGAGACGAGATGAAAACTTCGACACTTACTAAAGGTCCAGTAATATTATTATTAATGCAATGACTCACGGGTTTATTAAGAATAACAGTAGATTCAAGTAAATTACTAAAGGTAAAAGTTCCTCTTTATTAAAAGTCTCCGGATTCATAATCCATTAATTAACAAATTTTCTCAAGTCGGGAGAGCAGATATTAGTATCAACAAATATCAAAGCAAGCAATACAAGCATGCGCAACTCATGCCGAGGGTCGAGCGGCCTGAACCATAGATGCATATATTACCCCACTCGCGAATCATACATACGACGCGGTCAAATATAAATAAACACGACAATCAGTCAAATCCTGAATTTATCAGGGAACAATTATCCGAGGGAAAAGCCAAATTCTCTTTTAACAATTCAAGAAAATGGAGTTTAATCTTCTTAGAAATTCATTTACCAATTCGATAGGATTTAAGAAATTCAATTGTCCATAAGATCACAGATATTCCAAGTATAGCATGCTTTTTGGGTCCTAGACTACCCGGACTTACACATATTAGTAGCTACGCACGAACTCTTCGTCACCTCGTGCGTACGTAGCCCCCCACAAATAGGGGCATATAACCAATTATTTCACCTATGCAGACAATTCCCTCTTACAAGGTTAGAAAGGAGACTCACCTGGCTCCGAAGATCCATAACCGGCCTTCCACGCCCTTCCGAAAACTCAAATTGATACACAACGCTCCAAAACTAGCCAATAGTTATGCAAATCCATTAATATACGATAAGCTACTCATGTTAATCCAATTTATAACAATTCCTAACCCCGATCGAAAAGTTGACAAAAACGCCCTCGGGCCCACGTGCCCGGATTTCAAAAATTTTCAAAGAATAAGTTTACCCATAGCCTCCCGAACTCGAATATATAATTTTCTCTAAATTCCATACCCAAAATCGTGGTCAAATTCCAAGAATATAAATTTCTAGGTCTTTCTACCAAAACCCCAAATTTCTACCAATTTACATGCTAAAATCCATACACAATCGATGTATTTAACTCAAGATGGATGGGATTAGCTTACCTTATCATTGATGATGAAAATCCCCTCTTGAAACCCTCCAAGAATCGCCCAAGCCAAGAAAATATGAGAGAAAATGGCCAAATCCCGATTTTTAAAAACACTCTCTGCCTCCAGCACTTTCCGCACCTGCGGTCACTTGATCACTTCTGCGGTTCCGCAGGTGCGAGACCAACAACCGCTTCTGCGGTCTCCCTCCAGTTGCCCCAGCCCGCTTCTGCGCTTCTATTCCCACATATTCGGTCCCGCTTCTACGGCCAAACGACCGCATATGCGGTCCCAGCTCTCTTTTGCCAAATCCGCATCTGCGACTAATGGGCTGCTTCTGCGGCTCCGCACCTGCGGCCCTATTCTCGCAGGTACGGTTACACCAGCAACTAGCAACTTCAGCCTTCCAAAAATTCTATTTTGATCCGTTAACCACCCGGAATCCACCCGTGGCCCCCGGGATCCCAACCAATCATACCCACCAGTCCCAAAACACATTACGGACTTGCTCGAGGCCTCAAATCATATCAAACAACGTTAAAACCACAAATTGACCTCCAATCCAAGCTTTATGAACTTTAGAATTTCAAACTTCTACTTCCGGTGTTTAAACCTATCAAATCACGTCTGATTGACTTAAAATTTTGCACACAAGTCATATTCGACATTACGGACCTACTCCAACTTTCGGAATCGGATTCCGACCCCGATATCAAATCATTCAACCTCCGGTCAAATTTCTCAAAAACCTTCAAATTTCTATCTTTAGCCAAATGGCTCCAAAATGCTCCACGGACATCCGAATTCACTTCTGATCGCGCTCCCAACTCCAAAATCACCAGCTACTCCCAGATTCGAATTCCCAAACGGACGTTGGTAACACTGAAATGCACTGCAACCTAAACCTAAGAAATTTCTTCCAAAAATGCTAACCTCCAAAATAGGCGCCAAAATGTTCCCGGGCATACGCCCAAGTCCGAAATCATCATACGAACCTGCTGGAACCTTCGAATCCTGATTCCAATGTCGTTTACTCAAAAATCCAATCCTAGTTGATTCTTCCAACTTAAAGCTTCCGAAATGAAGATCCTCCTTCCGAATCAACCCCGAACTTCCCGAAATTTAATTCCGACCACGTGTACAAGTCGTAATACCTAAAATGGAGCTGATCATGGCCTCAAACTACTGAACGGCATGCTAGGGCTCAAAACGACCTGTCGGGTCGTTGCATCCTCTCCCACTTAAACATACGTTCGTCCTCGAACGCGCTTGGAACTGTGTTGGGGTTGTCTGGAATCACTGCTTAATACCTCGTGCACCTACCCGTGCTACCAATACTCATTTGGGCACATCAGCTCAATCAAATCTAAAGATAACCTCTTTCATTTAAGCAAATAAGCCTTAGTGCCCAACTCCATCATCCGGAATTCTCTACCAGGCCTGCTCCAACATACGCTCACCGTATCAATAACTACACGCAGCACCAAAACATGACTGCATATCTTAGTTGAATTCACATCTTGCACCACTTTACTCACAGGACCACAATAGCATTCTCTGATCGAATAAATCGAAATTCCACCAATCTGATGCTCCCATTGCACCTCATGACCTACATAGGTCTTGCTCTAACTCTTACAATACCGCCAAGATGGAAGAGGTGTGTAGAAATTCATAACCAACTATCGAACCAACAATTCATTGGGACTATACGCCTTAGCTCCTTAATGTACTTCATATAATCCGATCGCACTGATCCTAGATCCAGTAACCTTATCTTACTCTGTAGGAGCTGCTCAGGCAGCAAGTCATCCCTGACATGACCAAAAGTCTCATGTGATGCCACAACTTGCCAATAGGCTACCATCTCGAACGCGACACATAAGGAAAATGAACTCTGGAAGGGACTACTCAAATCACGCAACTAATATGAACTTTTCCTCAGAAAATGGAGAAACAAAACACATAGAATAGAATATAGGGGGCCGTAATTATCATCTCACTGTTGCGGCGTGCAACCCGATCCGCACATAAAACTCACATAAGGAGATACACATCGAGCTGAATTGCTCATTACAACAAGATACCGAATATCAGTTACAAGCACGCTAAGTGCATAATACCATCCCTGAGGGGACATATAGTGCCATAAGCTACAAACTCGAGCACAACTGAGGTGCGATATACGATCTGAATCTCAAGAGCTATTTTGCTCATATAACATCATCTCTACGCGGAACCTCAACACATAAGCAATTTCCCAAGCCGTCCCACAACTCACACGACGCAAATATATTATTACATGAAATAACTGACGATGGAATAACACCTTGACCGCCCTTCCATAAGGAGCGCATTACTGAAATGGACACATCTGTCCTGATATAGAGCCCGTATTCACATTTAAATCCCTCCATAGATCTCAAGCTGGTTCTGATCGCACCGAACTAGGCTAATAACCTTTCAAAGGTCCATAAATACTCCCATTGCTCCTCATAACGCATAAGGACAACCATCATAACCGGAGTAATCCTCCACAGTCCGCAACCCAAATAACTGTGTGCCCTCCAGGCATAAATTCTTAATTTAACGACATCACTACAATTTTATAATTAATTTAACCCTTCAACCAATCAAGCGACTACATGCCACACTAATACAACCTTTCTGTGGGCACGCTCCCACAACCTTCTATAGCAGATAACAGATCTGTACATCCAACTCACTGGCCGAGCTAACGCTAAAAAGCGATCAAGAATTCTTAACCAGGATGCAAAGCCCTTTTTCACCAACACCGATCTCAGACGCTGAAGACATACCAACTTACTTTAAATATCGAAAGTACTTCCCTGCTCATCCGAGCTCGTGACATTCTCGCCAACACCGAACCGTAACCTTGATCCTCACTTCAAATTCCATACCACTCACTGCGCCCAACACGCCAAAATACGATCGGATACAATTTTTATCATAACTCTGGAACCACTAATAATTTAACACTTCATCATATAAAAATTGTTCACTTAACTCACTTCAGGAGAACCATTGCGACACACAGGTGAATTCTCATAACCGTAGAATACGCCAAATCTCTAAGTAGTGGTCTCAAGTCACTATAGCCCTACCGGGACCCGCCTACACCTGACAGGCCATAACAGTAGAATACTTCTGAATAACATCAATTACGGCGACCGACAAGCCTCATATGCACCGCCACAAATCACTTGCATAACTTGATCGCGCTGAATGAACCGATCACAGCCACCAATATGCCAATTCAACTATGGCTAATCATTCTATCTTCTTCCAATTTATCCTTGATTGCCTTAGAAATAATAATAACTCCATTCAACACATAGCATACTCCATCCGCCTCATCTCGAGTGACCTTGACTCACGAGACCATGTTGTCTCAAATACCACGAACCATTTCATGCCTCCCAATTGCTACCCTGCAGGTCCATAGAATCTTCTGGGCACCTCCTCATAAGCTGCTACAAGGCTTGATTCTTAATTGTATCTATAGGCTCGAAGCCATTCGGCACCACACTTTACCCCCTTTGAATCGACTAGGACCGTTGTTGAGAGCCACCCGCTCTGGCTTGGCCCCGAATATAATCAACTCCATAAATTTTCTAGCACATGAATACCCTTTCGACGAAGCACCCGGCAGAATCACTTCCCCTGAAATTCACATCTATACAAGGCATAAGTCCCGAATCCTTCCCCAAGGGGCCAATAAGGCCAACCATAGCACTCCTTTAACAATTCCTTTGCTCAAATCACCTCTTATGTCCTTTCCGTAGCTGAAATGACCCATCAATATGCTAATAACCAGAAACCTCGCAAGTAGTTAACCATGAAACCCTAATCATAGGCGGTGGGACTCTCCCACTTAGCTTGAAGCCATTATTACACAACTCTGGACTCCACCAGGATCCTTTATTTCTTATTGACATAACCTTGCGCAATCAACCGACAAAATTCTCGGAATCTTTCCGTAGAACCCCTTTTTATACTCTAAATCATCAACCACGTTCACACAACCGATCTCCTTGCTGTATAGCCAATAGAACCCTTTGCAGAAACTTCACCAACCATGCGACCGCCGTCCTGCTCACTGGAGACATCCCGCCTGTGGGATCTACGTGTCGGCGTCTTCCAACACCGCTACACGGGGTGCAAACACCACAACATTAATGACCCATCCTGAGTCCAATCTCACTCTCTAGCTGCACGAGTCCATTCACCCCTCGTGGACATCAATTACGTGCGGGGCAACATCCTTCCCATTCAAAGTTAGGTTGTATCCTTCTCCATTTCTAGTAGCTCCTTTCTGTTATATCGGATCTCCTACCGCGTAATAGCCCACACTTCAAATAAATCTGTAGGCCCAAATCATCAGTCACAAAAATTCCCAATTCACCCCAAACTCTCCCACTTTGGCGAAGCTCATCTCTTTAGTCGACTACTCGACCTCTGCTTCTTATGCTTGGCCTTCTAGAAATTTTAACTACCGCCTGACGCTCCCCACATGTCCTTCCTCATCCTTTGCTGCTCAATTGTTGCCTTAAATAAAATCTATCTTCGTGGCACTTGAACCCACAATTTTTGCTAACTTTAAACCTTTCCGAAGATTATCTTCCTCTAACCGTCGACATTAGGAACACTGATTCAATCCTGCACTACCGCACCCCACGATATTTAACAGCCGCATCTTCAATACTACTTCACAATATCTTACCCCAAAGGCGAATTGTAGAAGATCATACTGTAATCAAAATAGGGCCACGACCTACCCATAACATATATACACAAGATGTATACAAAATTCTAGACCCGGCAACTCCGAAGGACATGGACTCACCGATCAAGCTGAACTCGGGCAACACCTACTGAGGAGCTCTACCCGTCTGTCTGTCTAAACCTGCACGCATGAAATGCAGCGTCCCCAGAAAAAAGACGTCAATATGAAATAATGTACCGAGTATGTAAGGTGATAAAATAACTAAAAGCTGAAACTAAACTAATAATATAATAACTGAAAGAAAACTGGGAGTCAAAGATGATCTGTCTACTTACCTGCTGATACTGACTCAACTCTCTAAATATAGTAAGTAAAATAAATGTTCGGCCCTATAATGCTCGGAACGTCTAACTACTCTTTTGTAGTAGGCTCGTTCATAGGCGCTCGACCATATTAGGCTCTGTATCTCGGCCTTTTGGGGCTCTCTCATAGCTGCTCTTCCACAATAGGCACGGTATATAACTTACCATCTGATCAGAGGTTGCCCAATAGAGGCCTGCCCACTGATTATAGCTCGGTGGTGGTGAAAATACTGTAACACTGTATATATATATATATCATAAATTATATATAATATATAGGGACAATAGTATAATGTTTGCCCTTGATCCGTCCATCAAAGTTTTGGCCACCATGGCCAACTAGTATGGATTCTATCCCTTGATTGGGAATACTAGCATAGCCCAAGAAGCACAATAAACACAAAGACCCTTCGATGAACCCAGCCCAAAGAGGTGATTGAAACTCATCATCAAATACGGTAAGAGCTACTGTGACCGTATCTTTCATAAAGGAAATCAAAAGGTATGTAGGAGTTTTTCAGGCACTCCAAATCATCATTTTTCTTCAACCCCGTCATCTTAAGGAACCCTCTAGTGGTGCGATTTTTAGGTGCTAGCAGACCGGGCTATCCAAGGCAACCCAGCAAATCCCCTATTTCTTCTACGAGGAGTCATTTCTATACTCCAAAAATGGAACACAGCCCTTTCCTTATCGTAAAACAGAGTGGCAGCCTCGATTAGCATCTTGTTCGATTGAAGATCCAATAGTGATGGCAAATTCCCTAAGACTCTCTTCACATGATTTTGGTCACTTGAGGGAATATTTCTCCACCAATCTATCAAAAGTGGAGGAATACTACCGACCATACCGAATATGGGCACTTCATGTCTCATTTTCTGCAAAACAATAGAGAGTTAGGCCCTTTCCCCCCTCTAGGTTTGTCAATTTATACAGTAATGATTAGCATATTGGCACTTATTTCTCCAAATTAATGCACACAATCGTGATTACGTCCGTTGGGATTTGTGAAAAACCCGATGGACTTTTGGACGAGGCTTGTCTTAAAGGGTTATTATGCGGACAACATATTAACCCGGCTAGGTTTGACCATGATGAATGTTCAATTAATCAGAGTAAGGCTGCTATAGAGGTCTAGACTGGGACCCTCAAGCAGACAACTTGAGGGGGAAAGGCACGGAACCGTTGAACGCACCGCTGATCGACTAGTTTTACCGCAAAAATGCCTTTCCGAATTTAAAGGATGATATATAGGAAATAGAATCGGGGATGAGATTATCTTGAGGTTAACGTATTTACGCTATTTATAACATGCGACAAATAAGTTTCATGAAGAATAAAGGGTACACGAATTAAAGAAAACGAGTTTCGTTAAAAGTGGCCAAATTGAGATAAAATACGGATCGAGTGATAATACCCGATAATTATGAACTAGTACCACGCAAGGTACCATATGGCCATGATAAAGTGATGTATAAAGTATATTAAAAATGAGTCGTATTTTTAGGTAAATTGATATAATTCTTAATCATACGGATAATTAGTTAATTACCGAATAATGGGACATTACCCAGTTAACTAATAAGTAGATAGAAATTACTAAATTACACGTGGCAAGAAGCCACAATTCAAGAAATGACTAAGTAGTTACTTATGCTTAAGTGGGAATTAATAATTATCAAAACAAGACTTATACAAATCTTGTTACATTTTCCATATGGAACAAAGTGAGAACCAGAAACGTTATCCATTCAAAAAGCAATTTCGTTCAAATATTTCATGGTTTGATGTCCAAAAGCTTCAAAGAATCAGAAGCAATTTCGTTCCAATATTTCAAGGAATCAGAAGAAATTTCGTTCATGAAATTCTAAGAAGCAGGGGCAAAATTCGTTCAAGAAATTCAAAAAAGCAGAAGCTTAATCCGATGAGTTCTAAGTTCAATCAACGAAGGTTTTTCCAACGGAATATTATACGGAGTTTTCCCTACTCCAGGTATGTTAAGGTCATCCCTTCTTTCTTTTGGCATAGTCCAAATTACACAGAAGAAACGAGCAAACGCACAGTTTTCATAAATTACTCTATTTCATAGAAATACTAGGGGTATCTATATTCTTGATTCCCCATGAGAATTATTATTATCTTTTGTTCATGGGTATTAGAATAATACGCAGTTGAAAAAGTTTATCCGGAAGGAATATTGAGATTATTACGTATTTTTCATGCATTTCACCCATTTATATTGACCCATGACCAGATGGCGTTATGTACGCGTATATATGTAAATATATGTATATAGGATATGGGAAAAGGTTACGGCGTTATATACGCACCACCGTATATGTTGATGATGTTGCCCACAATGGCCGAGACGATAGTGTCTTGATGATATTATGTACACACATACCTATGCATGGCACGACATTTATACGCACGTGCATGACATTATAATTGTTTCAGAATTTACAAAGTTATTCAGATTTAAAGATGTATTTCTTTATTCCATGTTTCATCTATGTCTTTTACGTACTAATTTTCATGCCTTACATACTCAGTACATTTTTCGTACTGACACCCTATTTCACGGGGCCTGCGTTTCATGCCCGCAGGTGCAGGTAGGCAAGCTGACGGTCCCCTTTCTTAGGATCCTTGATCAACGAGAGTTGGCGTGCTCCACTTGATCCGGAGCTGCTTTTGATTTTGGTACGATATGTTTGTGTGTGTATATATATATATATATATATATATATATATATATATATAT
>NC_031996.1:37201964-37219455 GCF_001879085.1 Nicotiana attenuata | reverse complement strand
AGACTCAAACCCTTAAGAAGGTTGTCATGCCATCCATCATCGGGAAGAGCCACCCGGTTCACACAAATTCCACCTTTGGAAGAACCGTGGCATTAAGAAAACCAAAGGCTTATTGCACATAAAAACTAAAAATAAGAAGCTATCAAAATGAAATAAGAAGCTAGTAAAGAAGACAAAAAATGCGGAAAGTAAAATGAATATGTACAAGAGGGGATTTAGTCGAATATACATAAGGGAGGATGAATATATACATCAGAAAGTAACTTTATATATAGACCAAATTTGTAAAAGTACGGAAAGTGAACAAAAATGAATATGTACAGACCAAAAGTGAAATCAAAGCATCAAAAGAAAGTAGTGTCATATATACAGTCATCCAAATAGGGCTACCCCCTCAAATGAAAGCTAGCATTGTCCTCAATGCTAACTAAGAAAAATAAGCACAAGAAAAGATAGAGAGTAAAGAGAAAACTCCCTATTGGCCCTCTATCTGCATAGGATCCTGAGTTTGGGTCCCTGGGTCCTCGGTCTGCTCGGGAACCTGTGACTGGCTCCCTGAAATCTGTGTCTCCACTGGGACCTGGGCCTGTACTGAGTCTTGGGCCTGTACTGGAATCTGGGGCTGGCAAGAGGAACCTCCCTGCGGGTCCTCCAACTCTATAATAACATCATCAGCACGGGGAATCACCCTCTTTCCTGGCCTCTCTGTCTCCCGCTCTGGCTCAGGCTGGGCTGCTGGAACTGGGTCATGCAATAAGAGGTCCAAAGGCAAGTGATCAGCCTTCATCTTCTCTACGTCCGCCTTCAACTCTTTCACCGATTCCTTGGATGCCCGAGTCTTCCTCACTTTCTTTGTTTGTTTGGTGAGCTCCTTCAGTGCTTTTCCATGAGAATCCACAGCCTCTAATATTAATTTCTGGTTCTCCAGGAGCTTCTTCTGGTTGTCCAGAATCTCTTTGAGAGTGTCCTCCAGTGACGGTGGGAGCTGTGGCTGAGGTGGTACAGACTGGGCTTCTACAGAGGTAGACATCACAGACAGCTTAGAAGTCGCTGCCGGCATCCAGTTGTTGATACTGGAAAGGGTCTGGTTCAAGCGGTGGGCAATCAACGGGTAGGCTGAAGATGAGGGGATATCTGGAACAGTAGAAGTGGAGGGTCCTGGGGCCATGTCTGGTGTGGCTGAAGGAGGCTGAGAAGGAGTCACTACAACTACTGGATCTTCAGACTGGGCAGTAGAAGTAGGGGCTTTGCCCTTAGGGTCTTTGGGGTTGTCAGGACCTTTGGTGCTGTAGCAGGAGAAAGGTGCCTTGGATTTCACTTTCACATCAAATCTGCGCTTCTCCACATCTAGATCCTCAAAATACATGGTCAGGAAATTTGGGAAAGGGTAGTTTCTATCACCTTCGCTCACCACCCGTGTAATCACCCTCGACATCACATTCCCGACGTTGATCGGGAAACCCGCCATGATCGATGCCAACAATATAGCCCGGGAGATAGGAAGAGAGTTGTCGTGAGTGGTGGGGTCTAGCCTGCTACAAACAAATGTTTCCCACCCTTTTGCTTCAAAGTTAAGGGTTCTTCTCAGAGTCTTTAACCCTGCTGTCAACCATGCTGGGGTGGTACCTGGGATTGCCAATTACTCGGCTAACCACGGACGGACATCCTCCCCCAAAGCTACCTTCTCTAAGTACAGTGTCTCATCCTCCTCCATAAGCCCAGGTAATCATTTATCGTTTTTCCATCAAACTTTACTTTCAAATTCCACACCTTGGTCACTGTAGTGCCCTTTTTTATGTGGGCAACATTGGTGTAGAACTCCTTGACCAGGTGCTCATTTGCATCCTCACAATTGCTGATGAAGTAGTCCCAGCCCGCTCTCTCTCTAAACAGTCTTCTCACATTGGGGTTGTGAGGCAAGAGGTCTCTATCGATGAAACTCCTTTCAAGAATCAACTTCCTCTCAGGCCACCATTCTCTGAACTTGTGGTAGGCCACTTCATTTACGAATCTGTCTTGCCATGCATCCGGGTTCCTTGTTCTCTCTACTCCTCCCACCTGGGGCTCACCCCCTTCTTCTTTTTCTCCCCCTTCTTCTACGGGACCCTCACCGGATAGTGAAGTTGTAGGTGAGGTAGAATAGGCATTGTCACTGCCTGCAGCTGAGCCCTCAGACGACTCAGAAGATATATGCACTGATGCTTGGACAGTGGGGGATCCCTGAGGAGTAGGGTCATCTATCAGTCTCATCCTCTCCGGGAAGTCATCCACATACTCCGGGACTGAGTCAGAATCAGATGCCTCCCGAGAAGGCTCATACTCACTTCCCGATGAATGGGAAGCAGCTCTATCAGTAGCCCTTATGGCCTTTCTTGTCGCCTTTATTGCTTGCCGAGCTTAGGGGGTCAACCTTATCTTTCCATGTCCCCTCCCCCGGGAGGACTCAACTTTCCCTTTCTGTTTATCGCTTCCGCCTCGTGATTTCACCATTATCTGCAAAGAGAATACATTCTAGTCTTGTTAGTATCCTAGTAACAGATGAAACAACGCAGAATATAATTGCAGACAGTCAAAATTGCAGACTGCGGACCGCACAAAATGAAGTGCGGCCGCAAAGATATCACCGCGGACCGCATAAAAAGGCACCGCGGTCCGCACAGAGGTCGGGGTCAGACTATCCACTCTCTGAATCTAGGCACCACGGACCGCACAAAATGTAGTCCGGCCGCGGTGAGGCACCGCGGACCGCACAAAATCTATTGCGGCCGCGGTCCTCAATGATCAGCTTTCAGAAGTTCACCATTGCGGTCCGCACAAAATGAAGTGCGACTGCAAAACTAGGGTTTCAAATTTGCACATTTTTAGTCCAAATTTTCACCTATTAATGATTCCCTAGGTGTTGAATCAGTGTTTTTAACTAATTAGCCCTAATTTAACCATGATTAAACAAACCTAGGATACAGAATTGAAAGAAAACAGGAAGAAAAAGAAGAAAAACTAAGAAAATAAAAGTTAAAAGAAATTAACAAAGTTAAAGACTATGGAAAAATTAAGATTAGCAGTTAGTAAGATGCAACACAGATGATTGATAGGGAATGAATGAAATTGTGCAAGTAGGGCTTATATGAACAGTGACTTTTCACTATTAGAGAGCAAAGGGTCAAAAAGTTTGAAATGAGGGCCTCAGGTCCTATTTATAGAAAAAGGGACTGAGGCCCATCTCACCTACCCACCGCGGACCGCACAAAATGGCGCCGCGGTCCGCGGTACTCAGAAACAAGAAGCTTGAGAAGGCAACCCACTGCGGGCCGCACAAAATGCTCCGCGGCCGCAGTGGTCCACGCGGACCGCACAAAATGCAATGCGGCCGCGGTGGCGAACTTCAGAGAACTATTGTTTTGCATCAATTATCATTGCGGACCGCATTGATTTGTTGCCCCCGCACTAAGGCCATTGCGGCCGCACAAAATGCAATGCGGCCGCAGTGCAAACTTCAGAGAGTTGCATATTTTCCCAACTTGGTCCTGCACTGCATCACAACAAGCCTACAGCATCTCACAACCAGTTAGTCCAAAAACAAATCCTACTCTAAAAAGAAAATCAAAGAAAAACAAAAAGAAAGACACATGGGTTGCCTCCCAAGAAGCGCCTGATTTAACGTCGCGGCACGATGCAGGTTACCATCAAATCACTTGAGATGGATCATTGCCACCACGTGGCTGTCATCAATCTTGCCAAGATAGTGCTTGACTCTGTGCCCATTAACTCTGAAGATCTCACCATTTTTGTTTTTCAAGTCAAGTGCACCAAACGGAGTCACAAGCACCACTTCAAAAGGTCCACTCCATTTTGACTTAAGCTTTCCCGGAAACAGACGTAACCGAGAATTGAACAAGAGAACCAAATCACCCACTTTGAACTCCTTTCTACGAGCATACTTGTCATGAAGGTACTTCATCTTGTCCTTGTACAAGGATGAACTGGAGTAGGCATGGAATCAGAATTCATCAAGTTCATTAAGCTGCTCCACACGAAGATTTGCTGCCACATCCCATTCAAGATTCAGTTTCCTTAAAGCCCACATGGCCTTGTTCTCTAACTCAACCGGAAGATGGCAAGCTTTCCCAAACACCAACCGGTACGGAGACATACCAATCGAAGTCTTGTAAGCAGTCCTATAAGCCCATAGAGCATCATCCAATTTCTTTGACCAATCGGTCCTATTTGCATTGACTTTCTTTGACAATATACTCTTGATTTCCCTACTTGAGATTTCAACTTGGCCACTCGCCTGAGGATGATAAGGAGTAGAAACTTTGTGATTGACACCATGCTTTGCAAGCAAAGTGTCAAAAGCTCTATTACAAAAATGTGACCCCCCATCACTTATGATTGCACGAGGAGTGCCAAACCTTGTAAAAATGCTCTTTTTGAGAAACGCAACCACACTTCGGGCCTCATTGTTGGGTAAAGCCACGGCCTCAACCCATTTTGAAACATAGTCAACCGCCACTAGAATGTATGTGTTCCCACATGAGCTTACAAATGGGCCCATGAAATCAATACCCCACACATCAAAAATATCAACTTCTAGAATGGTGTTGAGAGGCATCTCATCTTTCTTCGAAATTCCACCCGCTCTTTGACATTCGTCACACCTCTTCACAAGTTCACTTGCATCTTTATACAAAGTTGGCCAGTAAAACCCACAACTAAGAACCTTCGAAGCTGTCCTCGCCCCGCCATGATGGCCACCATAGGGAGAGGAATGACAAGCCTCTAAGATACTCAACTGCTCCTCCTCTGGGACACACCTTCGGATCACTCCGTCGGTGCATATCTTGAACAAGTACGGCTCATACCAATAGAAATCCAAACTATCCCGTTTGAGCTTCTTCCATTGGTTAGAAGAGAGCTCACATGGGATTATACCAGTCACAAGGAAATTAGCAACATCCGCAAACCATGGCATATCATTCATCGACACAGAAAGTAGTTGCTCATCGGGAAATGTGTCATTGATCTCTATGCCATCACACGGCCTCCCTTCCTCCTCCAAGCGGGACAAGTGGTCCGCCACTTGGTTTTCACTACCTTTCCGGTCCACAATTTCCAAATCAAACTCTTGAAGTAACAAGACCCATCTCATCAACCTAGCTTTGGAATCTTTCTTCGTCATCAAATACCTAAGAGCGGCATGATCGGTGTGCACTATGACTTTGGCACCCATGAGATACGGCCGAAATTTTTCCATTGCGAACACAATAGCCAACAACTCTTTCTCAGTCACCGTGTAGTTCCTTTGGGCATCATTCATTGTCTTGCTCGCGTAGTACACCGGATGAAACATTTTGCTCACTCTTTGCCCCAAAACTGCCCCAACCGCAACATCACTCGCGTCGCACATGAGCTCAAAAGGCAAGCTCCAATTGGGTGCGGTAATAATAGGGGTGGTGGTCAACTTATGCTTGAGAAGTTCAAATGCTTGCATACATCCTTCATCGAACACGAACTTCGCATCATTTTCTAATAGCTTGCACAAAGGATTCACTATCTTCGAAAAATCCTTGATAAATCTCTGGTAGAACCCCGCATGCCCAAGAAAACTTCTAACCCCCTTGACAGAATTGGGGGGAGGAAGCCTTGAAATCACCTCTATTTTAGCTTTGTCAACCTCTATGCCATGTTTTGAAATTTTATGACCAAGAACTATGCCCTCCTCAACCATGAAGTGGCATTTTTCCCAATTGAGCACAAGATTGGTTTCCTCACACCGGGCCAACACCCTATCAAGATTCTTCAAGCATTCATCAAATGAGTCTCCCACCACACTAAAGTCGTCCATGAACACCTCCAAAATATCTTCCACCATGTCGGTGAAAATGGCCATCATACACCGCTGGAATGTAGCCGGTGCATTGCACAACCCAAAAGGCATCCTAGAAAAGGCAAAGGTGCCATATGGACAAGTGAAAGTGGTCTTCTCCTGATCTTCCGGAGCAATCAAGATTTGGTTGTACCCAGAATATCCATCCAAGAAACAGTAGAAGGCACGCCCAGCAAGTCGATCAAGCATCTGGTCAAGGAAAGGCAATGGAAAGTGATCCTTGCGGGTCACTTTGTTCAGCTTGCGGTAGTCCATGCACACCCTCCATCCAGTGACTGTCCGGGTAGGAATTAGTTCATTCTGAGCATTGGGCACCACGGTCATCCCACCCGTCTTCGGCACACATTGCACCGGAGAAGTCCAAGAGCTGTCAGAGATGGGATACAAACCCCGGCATCTAACCACTTGATCACCTCCTTTTTCACAACTTCTTGCATTGCCTCGTTCAACCTCCTTTGATGTTCCAAGGAGGGTTTTGCATCATCTTCAAGAATAATCTTGTGCATACAGAATGCGGGGCTTATTCCCCGAATATCAGCTAAAGTCCATCCAATTGCCTTCTTCCGCTTTTGGAGCACCGCCAATGTGGCATCTACCTGCATGTTAGTAAGACAAGAGGAAAGAATAACTGGTAAAGTTGAACTAGGGCCTAAGAATTCATACCTGAGGTGTGGAGGCAACGACTTCAACTCCAACACCGGAGGTTCCTCAATTGAAGGCTTGGTTGGTGGAGTCTTTCTATTTTCAAGATCCAAGGATAGCTTCCGAGGCTCATAAGATAGCTTCCGAGGCTCATAAGAGTAAGAGCCCATTCCATGTAAAGCATTGACACACTACACACGGCCTTCATCCTCATTGACATCAAGATTCAACAAAACCGCCTCTAGAGGGTCCTCCACATTGATCATTGAACTAGTATCATCAATTATCACTGCCGTGACAAGATCCACAAATGAGCGCACTTCGGTACAATTGGGCTGCTTCATTGACTTGCACACATGAAAGACCACTTTTTCATCGCCCACTTGGAAAGTGAGTTCCCCTGCTTCCACATCAACTAAGGCCTTCCCAGTAGCAAGGAAAGGTCTTCCCAAAATTATGGGTACCTCAAAATCAACCTGACAATCGAGAATCACAAAATCAGCTGGCAAGATAAATTTATCCACCCGGACGAGAACATCATCTATTATACCCAAAGGCCTCTTCATCCATCTATCTGCCATTTGCAACCTCATGGAAGTCGGCCTCGGCTGACCAATACCCAATGTCTTGAAAACTGAGTAGGGCATCAAGTTGATACTCGCCCCCAAATCACATAGAGCTTTAGCAAAGTCTGTACTTCCAATAGTGCAAGGAATGGTGAAAGCACCGGGATCCTCCAACTTCGAAGCCATTGAATGCACTATAGCACTAACTTGGTGGGTCATCTTGATAGTTTCACAGTCCATGGATCTTTTCTTCGTCACCAAATCTTTCATGAATTTAGCATAGCCAGGAATTTGCACCAAAGCTTCTACCAAAGGTACATTAATGGATAAGCTATTCATCATGTCAATGAACTTTTTAAACTGGTTCTCATTTTTCTGCTTTGCGAGCCTCTGAGGATAGGGTGGAGGTGGCCTTGGCACAGGAGCCTTAGCTTTAGGCACAAACGCTTCAGGCATGTCTATGACATGTTCCCTAGACGGGTTCACATCATTCTGAGTTTCCACCTCGGTATCTTTGATATCAATCCTCACTTCTTCATTCACTTTCTCACCTATCACATTCTCCACCACCAAAGGGATCTCATCCTCTTGCAACTCAACTTCATCACTCAAAATTTCTTTTTGTTTGGAGGCATTCACATCACCGCCTCATCCACTTCTTGTAATTACTCCCATTGCTTGCCCGGTATGGTTCCTACCCTTCGGATTCACTACCGTATCACTAGGTAGAGCCCCCTTAGGATGAGTATTCAAGGACTGTGAGATTTGGCCTAGCTGAACCTCCAAATTTCTGATTGAAGTGTTGTGGGATGCTAATTGAGCATCTGAATAATCATTCTTTTTCATCATCTCTTCAAACATCATTTCAATTCTCACCATGTCATTGTTGGATGAACTAGGCCATTGGGATGGAAATGGGGGTAGATTGCTCAGTTGCTAAAACATTGGGGGCCTTTGAAAGCCTTACCCCCAATTTCCCTGATTGTTATTGTTCCAACCACCCTGATTGTTGTTTCTACCCCAGTTGTTGTTGTTGTTACCCCAGTTTCCTTGATTGTTCTGATTGTTGTTCTGGTTACCCCAATCAGGATTTTGATTGTTGTTGCCCCAATTATTGTTGCCTTGTTATTGATTACCCCAATTATTGTTGCCTTTTTGTTGATTACCCCAATTGCCTTGGGATCTCCATTGTTGCTGTTGGTTGGAAGAGTTGCCCCTTTGGCCTTGATAATTGTTCACATACTGCACTTCTTCATTCTGCTCTTCATACCCATCCTCTTGGAACCCACCACTATCTTGGTTGTATTGATCCGAATTCCCTTGGTTCTGTTGCCCTCTTTGTCTTCTTTTGTTCACTAGCATGTTGACACCCTCCATAGCATTAACCTGTCGTGGAGCTTGAACCTGTTGTAACTGTGCCTTTGCTAGCTGGTTCATGGTTGTTGTTAGTTCAGCTATTGCCTGCCCATTATCATGGAGCTCCTTGTGCAAATGAATGACCGTGGGGTCACCCTATGGCACATTGTCTCTACTTTGCCAAGCGGAAGATGTGTCCGCCATCTCATCCAAAATTTCACAAGCTTGATCATACGGCGTGTTCATGAAGTTGCCCCCAGCTAATTGGTTCACTATGCACTGATTTGTTGTGTTAATGCCTCGGTAGAAGGTCTGTTGTAGCATTGCCTCAGTCATATCATTGTTAGGGCATTCCTTAACCATGGTCCGGTATCGCTCCCAAATTTCATGTAGTGGTTCGTTGGGCTCTTGTTTGAAAGCTAAGATTTCATCCCTCAAAGTTGGCATGTGCCCCGGTGAGAAAAACTTTGCAATATATTTATCCTCCAACCCATCCCAGGTATGGATGGAATGGTTGGGGAGTCTCTCCAGCCAGTCTAGTGCCTTCCCCCGAAGAGAGAAGGGGAATAGTCTCAACCGCAAAGCATCCTCGGACATGTTGGTTTGCTTGCTCCCCCAGCATGTGTCAACAAAACCCTTGAGATGCTTGTAGGCATTTTGATCGGGAGCACCCGTGAAATATCCTCGTTTCTCCAGCAAGGTCAGCATCACATTGGTAATTTGGAAGTTGCCCGCCGGGTCCGGGGTGGGACAATTGCACTGGCATAACCTTGACTAGGAAGCACCCGAGGGGCCGCTCTTGGAGGTGGTGGGGGAGGGCCTGGAATATTATCATTGTCATTAGACTATTTATACAGTCTCCAAAATTGTTAGCTCCCCGGCAACGACGCCAAACAGTTGATCGGTGCCAACCCTGCACCACTATAGAGTGGCGAGAGCGGTCGATGCAGCTTTTACCCGAATAGGTCGGGATCGAACCCATAGGGAGCTAGAAGTTGGAGTTGGTTTCCTATCCAAACTAGCAATGTGCATTACTCTTAATTGCACTTCCAATCAGAGTTGGTGTTTTTGATTACTTCTAATATTAAGCTAACAAGATGCTAAAGTAAGCTAAGAGTGGAATACTTGAAGGGTTATCTAATTGATTAAAGAGGCACTAGGGAAGTGACCCGCTCCTAGGTGGATATTTGACGGATTCTCAAGTCTATGACAAGGATGTTATAATGGGGATTACGATATAACCAATGCACGAAAGTTCTCACTCTATACCTCTCGGTAGCTTGAGTGATTTTGCCTGAATTGACTTTCTCAAGACCAATTGGGTATTGCAATTGAGCAAGCAATTGAGGTTCAAGTCGGGTATTACTATCTCTAGGTTTAACCCTTTAATTGGGGCTATTAATCTCTTGAATATGCCTTAATTCCTTGTTAGACCAATTTTCCTAGACTCATGTTCTCTTTCGCAAGAAGAACCCAAGTCATAAAGGCACAAATTAGTGTTTGCAACCACTAATTCAACATGAAAAACATAAATTGGTCCAAATATCAAACACCCATACACATTCAAGCCTTAAAACTCAAGACCCATCGAATACCCACACTAGGGTTGAGCCACAACCCTAGCTAATGGGTCTAGCTACTCATAATTAGGAAAGAAAACAAGAAATTAGATGAAGAAATAACCATCATAATTAATTACAAACTAAGATAATAAAGATTCAGCGTAATAGTAGCCCAAAATTACTCAAAAAGGAACAAGAGAGTCGTTCACGTGCTCAGCCCCCAAGTCAGATTACAAAAAATCACCTAAAAATGTGAAAAGAAAGTATTTATACAAGGCCAAATTTTCTGGACAAAAATACCCCTGACGAGGTAGTGCGGTCCGCATAAAATGCATCGCGGACCGCACTGAGGCTTTTTGGCTTGGCTCTGCAGTCTCTGAAGTTGGCCACCGCGGACCGCATAAAATGCACCGCGACCGTGGTGGATTCAATGCGGTTCGCACAAAAACGACCGCGGACCGCATTGGCAATAAATCTCCCAAGTCCCAACTCTCTGAACTTCATCTTTGCGGACCGCACAATATCGAATTCGGCCGCGGTGAGACCATTGTGGTCCGCACAAATTGCTTTGCGGCCGCATTGATTCAGTTTCCGGAATAAACACTTCTCTGAATCTCCTCATTGCGGACCGCACTAAATGGAATGCGGCCGCAGTGGATCTGTTGCACTGTGCTTGGACTTGTTCTTGGTACTTGTGCATGTTTCACTCCTTTTTGAGCTGGTTTTGACTAATTGTCACCTTTTTGACTAAACCCTGCAAACAAGTACAACATGTAAGCCTTTGGGACTATTTTGTACACATTTTTAATCAAAACTCAAGTAAGAAGGAGTGTAAAATAAACTAGAATCCCTAGTTATCAAGTGCTACAATCCAAAGTGATGTTTGCTTATGGAGAGTAGAGGAGTAAAAGTTTGGGTTCCACAATGACCTACGTAGTAGAAAGAGCTTCCTTGATGAGTTAAGTCAACTCTTGATGCTCTTGTGTCGCTCTAGAGCTATGGTTCTAAAAAGGTTGTGTGTTGATGATAATGCATTTGTGTTGAGGGTAATTGTTAGTCCCAATTGATGCTTGATGATGTCACCTTAGAACAACTGAAATTTTTCTTTCTTTTATCTTGCGGAGGTAGGAATTCCTTTATTTGCTTGAGGACAAGCAAAAGCTTAAGTTTGAGGGAGTTGATAACTACGGATTTTATGCTCTCTTTTGCTTAGGTTTAGGATAAAAAATGTGTAAAAGTATTCCCGAAAAATTACTTAATGTGCTTGTCTGCAGGGTTTGGTCAATATGAGGCAAGAAAGCCATAATCAACTCATGACGGAGTTAAATTTGCACAAGTTCAAAGCTGGGACTGAAGAGCTGACCGCGAGGAAAAGAGCGGCCGCGTAAGGTCCACCGCTGAAGCGACCACAATTACGCGGTCCGCGGAAGTGAGATTCAGAGAAGATGTTTTGGGTACAAAAGTGACCGCTGACCTTGATGAAAAAGAGCGGCCGCGGAATACCTGACGCGGCCGCGGTGGTATTTTTGCTGAAACATTGAAAGAAGTTTAGAGACTCTGCAAGTTGAGCTTAACTGAGGAGCACGGTCCGTGTCCAAATTATGCGGCCACGGTTGATGCTAATGCGGAGGCGGTGACTTTTACGATGTCCGCGAAACCAAGTCCAAACCAAGCACAAAATTGAAGAAACGCAGCCCACGCTTGTTTTTGCGCGGCCGCGAAAGTCCATGCGCTGAGGCGCTCAGTATTTCGCTCACAGCGGAACCTCCGTAGGGGTATTTTTGTCCAGTAATTTTAGCTGTGTATAAATAGATCTTTTTCACATTTTTAGGTATCTTTTGTATCAGTGAGCTCGTGAACAGCCGTACTTTACCATTTAGAGTAATTTTAGAGTAGCTTTAGCTTATATTCGTAGATTTTGTTCTTGTAATCAACTTTTATGGCTTATATTTCATCTCCATCTTTGATTTCTACCTTGATTATGAGTAACTAAACCCATTAGCTAGGGTTGTGACCCAACCCTAGTGTGGGTATTTAATGGGTCTTCAATTTTAGGGCTTATTTGTTTATGGGTTGGTGATATTTAGCTTAATTCATGCTTTAATTATAGAATTGGTGGTTGCAAACACTGATTCGTGCCTTGATGACTTATGACTCTTCTTGAGAAAGAGAGACTAAGTCTAGAAAAATTAGGCTAACAAGGAATTGGGGTGCATTCAAGAGATTGATAGCTCCAATTAAAGGGTTAAATCTAGAGATAGTAATACCCGACTTGAGCCAATATCATTTGTTATGCATGAACACCCATTTGGACTTGAGAAAGTCAAATCGGGCAAAGTCACTCAAACTACCGAGAGGTATAGAGTGAGCACTTATGTGTGATGGTCATATCATGACCCCAATCATAATAAGCCTGTCCTAAATTCTAGATCCCATTAGATACTCGCCTAGGTGTAAGTCACATCCCTAGTGCTTTTTATCAATTGAGAAAACTCCTACAAAAACATTGTATTTAGATTATTTTCAGCACTCAATAGCATTATACATAGAATAGAAGCAAATCCAAGCATGGTTAGAAGTTCAATTAAAAGCAACATGCATAGCTAGATTAGATAGAAACCCAACTCCCAACCAATATTAACTCCTTGTGGCTATCGATCCCGACCTTTAGGGTAAAAGCTGCATCGACCACTACTCGCCATTATATAGTGGTGCAGGGTTGGAGCCGATCAGGCCTCACTTGGAATTATGTGGTCCGAGAAAGTTCAACTCAACCCAGATCCAGAAGGGAAAAACGCAGACCGCATCAGAATTATGCGGCCGCGAAAGCAAGAGTGCGGCCGCACTCAGAATTATGCGGCCGCACAACCTCCATAGGGGCAATTTTATTAGATATTTTCAGCTTAGTATAAATAGAACTTTTTGTCATTTTTAGGTTATGTTAGTTGGAGGAGCACATGAGATGGCTGAATATTATGTTTTCGGAAATTTTGTACTAGATTCATCTCATAACATTAGATTTTCATTCCTTAAATTAATATTATGGATTTATCTTCATTTCATCTTCATTCTATTTTTTCCATGAATAGCTAAACACATAGCTAGGGCTGTGACCCAGCCCTAGTGTGGGTATTTAATGAGTATTTGACTTTAGGGCTTGAATGTGAATGGGTTAGTGATATTTAGCCTAGTTCTTGCTAGAACTATAGAATTAATGGTTACAAATATTGATTCATGCCTTTTTGACTTAGTCTCTACTTGAGAAATAGTGACTAAGTCTAGGACAATTAGGCTAGCAAGGAATTGGGTTGAACTCAAGAAATTGATAGCCCCAATTAAAGGGTTAAACCTAGAGATAGTAATACCCAACTTGAGCTAATATCACTATACTTGTATGAATACCTATTTGGCTTGAGAAAGCCAAATTGGGCATAATCACTCAAACTACCAAGAGGTATAGAGTGAGTACCCGAGTGTGATAGCTATATTATGATCCAAACTAATCAAGCTTGCCCTAGATTTTTCTACCCTTAGATACCCACCTAGGTGGATGTCACGACCCTAGTCTCTTTAAACATTTGAAAAACAACAACAAAAATATTGTCCTTAGTTTCAATCATTGCAATCTTTAGAGTAAAGTTAGAAGTATAAATCAAACCCAAACTTATGGAAGTGTAATTAGACTCAAAACCCACATCTAGCTTAGACATAAACTTAATTCCAAATATTAACTCCTTGTGGATTTGATCCCGACCTAGTTGGGTTAAACTGCATCGACCACCCTCGCTACTCAATAGTAGTGTAGGCTTGGACTCGATCAAGGTAAGCCTAGCAGGCCCACATATCCAGCACCACCACCTCCTCGGGGTGCTCCGGTGCGACCCTATTTCAGCGCTATGCCTGAGAGTTCTTACCACCCACTAGCCATTCAGGGTTCTTCCAGTGGGTACTCAAGCCACCAGGGTTCTTCCAGCTCCTATTTCAGTGCCATGCTAGAGAGTTCATACCGCCCACTTGCTGTTCAGGCTTCTTCCAGTGGGTCTTCAGGCTATCAGGGTCAGACTTCAAGGCAGCAGATCACCGCACCGAGGGGTTGTTTCGAGTGCGGAAATCTCTGTCACGTGTGGAGATTCTGCCCTAGGCTTCGGGGTAAGGCAGTGCAGCAGGGCCAGCAGCCCATGATTACAGCACCGGCTGTCTGGCCACCCAGAGGCGGAGGGCAGGTTGGTAGGGGTTGTCCTAGAGGTGGAGGCCATGCAGGGAGAGTTCAGCCAGCCACTGTTCAGCCAGGTGGAGGCCAGCCAGCCGGTGCTTCAGCCAGGTTCTATGTCTTTCCAGCCAGACCAGATGCAGTGGCCTCAAATGTCGTGATCACAAGTATTATTTCTGTCTGCGCTAGGGATGCTTTGGTACTATTCGATCCAGGATCAACCTATTCATATGTATCATTTATGTTTGCTCATTTTTTGGCTATTCCTCATGAGTCCTTGGGTACTCCTATTATGTGTCCACTCCTGTGGGTGATTTTGTGGTTGTGGATCGGGTATATCGGTCCTGTGTGGTCACATTCTATGGTTACGAGACTAGAGCGGACCTTCTGTTGCTTGATATGACCGACTTTGAGGTCATCCTAGGCATGGACTGGCCAAAACTGTTACCCAGAGTTTCCTATAATGGAGTGGAAGGGTTTGTCTGTCAGTACATCGAGTCGGGTTATCTCTTTTATGAAGGCTTGACACATGGTCGAAAAGGGTTGTTTGGCTTATCTAACCTATGCTCGGGACACTATAATAGAGTCTTCGGCAATTGATTCAGTGCCAGTAGTCTGAGAGTTCACCTATGTGTTTCCTTCTGACCTTCCAGGCATGCCACCAGATCGTGACATTGATTTCTGTATTGACTTGGCTCCAGGTACCCAGCTTATATCTATTCCACCATACTGTATGGCTCCGAAAGAGTTAAAAGAGTTGAAGGAGCAACTTGAGGAGTTGTTAGCAAAGGGGTACATCAGACCAAGTGTAGCACCTTGGGGTGCACCAGTGTTATTTGTGAAGAAAAAATATGGGACTATGCGGATGTGCATTGACTACCGCCAGTTGACCAAAGTTACCATCAAGAACAAGTAACTATTGTCGCGTATTGATGATTTGTTTAACCAGTTACAGGGTGCTAGGGTGTTATCTAAGATCGACTTGAGATCAGGGTACCATCAGTTGAAGATTCGGGACTCGGATGTTCTGAACACTGCTTTCCGTACTAGATATGACCATTATGAGTTTCTGGTGATGTCCTTTGGCTTGACTAACGCCCGAGTGACGTTTATCGATTTGATGAACAGGGTGTTCAGGCCTTATATTGATTCGTTTGTTATTGTCTTCATTGATGACATCTTTATCTTCTCACGGAGCATGGAGGAACACGAGAAGCATTTGAGAGTAGTGGTTCAGACCTTGCGAGAACAGAAGCTATATGCTAAGTTTTCCAAGTTTGAGTTTTGGTTAGATTATGTGGCATTCTTGGGGCACGTTGTATCAGGCGAAGGTATTAAGGTAGATCCCAAGAAGATTGAGGCAGTTCAGAGTTGGCCACGTCCCACTTCGGCGACTGAGATCAGGAGTTTCCTAGGGTTAGCAGGTTATTATCGCCGGTTTGTGGAGGGCTTTTCATCCATTGCAGCACCTTTGACTAGATTGACACAGAAGGGTGCTCCGTTCCGTTGGTACGAAGATTGCGAGGCGAGCTTCCAGAAGCTCAAAACAGCCTGGACTATAGCATCGGTTCTAGTGTTGCCTTCCGGTTCGGGGATGTATACAGTTTATTGCGACGCTTCAAGTTCAGGCGTTAGTTTGGGTTGTGTACTGATGCAGGAGGGGTGAGTTATTGCATATGCTTCACATCAGCTGAAGATTCATGAGAAGAACTACCTTGTGCACGATCTAGAGTTAGCCGCGATTGTTCATGCTCTTAGATCTGGAGGCATTATCTTTATGGGGTGTCTTGTGAGGTTTGCACTGATCATCGTAGCTTACAACATTTGTTCAAGCAAAGGGATCTCAATTTGAGGTAGCGCAGATAGCTTGAGTTACTGAAGGATTATGACATCACCATTCTTTATCATCCGGGCAAGGCGAATGTAGTCGCGGATGCCTTGAGCAGAAAGGCGGAGAGTATGGGTAGCTTAGCATTCATTTTAGCAGAGGAGAGGCCACTAGCTTTGGACATTCAGTCCTTGGCTAACAGACTTGTGAGGTTGGACATTTTAGAGCCCAGCCGAGTTCTTGCATGCGTTGTTGCTCAGTCTTCACTGTGGGAGTAGATCAAGGCTCGACATTTTATGATCCGCATTTGATGGTCCTCAAAGAGACGGTACTACATGTCGCGCCCCTTTTTCTCGCGAAATTGGGTTTCGACGTCGTGACAAATCTTTTAATGAGGGTGTTAAAGAGAGAGTCTTCACCTAACGGGTTTGAGGTGCGTTAGGGCACCTATTTGCAAATAACTCAGGTTTAACCAGTTTGTGTCACCAAAGATCGGGTAATGGCTCAAATTTCCTCGAAGAGAAAGTGTTAGGAACTCTTCGAGGTCCACAACTGTGGGTCCCGGCCGAACTCAAATTATATGAATTAGTCAGATAAATGAAGATAGAGAGAAACAAGAAGTTTAGGCAATTATTATTGTGAGCACGTGATTTTTGCCCTAAGCAGTAATTCCCAAAATTTCAAACAAAACAATTTTTTCTAGTATTTTATAATTTTTTGTGAATTTTGTGGCATTCTTTGGTAATTGTTGCATTTTTATTTGTGCATTTTAATCCATATGAAAATACCAAAAAATATGCATTGGCATTTAGGGATTTAATTTCACAATTTTAGTATTAATTAGTTTTAGAATAAAATATAAAGAAAATTGCAAGAAAATAGTTCATTGCATTACTAATTATTGCATTTGTTTTTAAATAGAGTTACAAGTAATTTTAGGAGTTAAATAGTGTAATTAGGTCTTCGCTTTGTTTTAGCATTTTATAAAATCAGAAAAATAAGTACAAAAATACCAAAAAAAAGGGGGAAAAGGGAAAATTAAAAATGGTCTTAATTGGAGACCAAATTTGGGCCAAAATCAGTTAGCCCAAACAAATTCCCACGTCCACGCCCAAATGCCCCGCCCGGTCCAAGTGCCTCATGATCAAAACGACGTCGTTTTGACGTCACGACCATCCATCTCCCCAGATCCAGTGGCCACGATTGACTCTCAAAATGTAATAAAACTGTAATAACTTTTATACAAAACTCAGCGACAATTCCCATCCTCCTCGTACAAACCTTAACCCCGCCTTCCTCCGCCGTCCTCCGCCCTAGCGCCGCCGGCCGGAAATCGCCGCCGCCGGCGGCGATGCTCCGATGACCACCAAAAATACACCACGGACTCCCCTCGTCTTCCCCTGTCCAACCATGCCCTCAGCTCCCCTCGAATCATAGCCA
>NC_031996.1:37177319-37199851 GCF_001879085.1 Nicotiana attenuata | reverse complement strand
ATTTGAATTTAACCGTATTTTACTCTTACTGGGCTGAGTTTGAGGCCCAAGGGCATTGCTGGATTTTGAGTGAAAGTCAAGGACTTAAATATAGTAGTGCTTGAACCATAATAAATAATTAGGGCCCTTTTAGAGACAATAGAAAATCATAGTTCACTTTAGGATTTGCCTTTAAATAACGAGATGAGCCTTGCCAAACGAGACACATAAATTGCGGGGCCCTCGATAAATGTTTATACAAAATACTTAGACTTCGGGATGGACCGTTTAGCGAATTTCACGGCCCTCCCCAAAGATAATAACGCGTTAGTCACTTTAGGCGCGTTTTTGATAATTCTACCTTCCTAAACACGGGTGCACATTTATGTGACCCAAATCCCAATCTCAACGAAGTCGAAATGTGTTAACAATCACGGGTGCACTGGTGAGACGTGGTTTGGGGCGCATTTCCACGACGTTGCAATTCGTTTAAAAATCGAATAAATAAAATAAATGCGGTTTACTAATAAGAGCACATAAGCTAGAACGTATTTCGAAATCAGATAAAATCAAATACAGTTGAGCGACCGTGCTAGAACCACGGAACCCGGGAATGCCTAACACCTTCTCCCGGGTTAACAGAATTCCTTACCCGGATTTCTGGTTCGCTGACTGTTAACAGAATCATAATTTTCTCGGTTCGGGATTCAACCGGTGACTTGGGAAATCATTAATCTCCCAAGTGGCGACTCTGAATTTTAACAATAAATCCCGTTCCGATTGTCCTTTAAGTGGAAAAACTCCTATACACCCTTTGCGGGGTGTAGTAAATAAAAGGAGGTGTGACAATTATCAAAAATCTACCAATAAACAAAATAATTGATTTTAAGACAAGATGGGAGGGGGGTCCTAAGTTTTTTAGCCTAAAAATCACCCCGTGCAACATAAATAATAATTCGTAACTCCCTCGAGATGGGGTGTTACTCGTATTATTCAGCTGGCAAAGACTATCATCTCCCGCTAACCGATTACTATCTTTAAGTTGTTACCTAAGGCGTACTAATTGATTCTAAGCCGTACCTTATGCGTGCACTACCTATCCCATGCCTATGGTCCAGGAGGTGTTTGGACATCTATTTTGGATGGTTCTAGACTTAACTTAGGTTGCTCAAAATGAGAAAACTAGAAGACATACAAAACAAGTTGGATTTCATGTAAAAGCAATTAAGGACTCAAGTTAGCCTCTACATTTAGACAACAAATGTGTTTACCGTGAAAATGGTAATAACAATTAAATTTGATTATGAGGTTCTAAAAATACGTGATCTATTTTTATGCTAGTACTAAAGCGATAGATGCTAAGTAAAAGGTTAGAAATCAGGATTATAGCTTAGAAACGGTATGATAGTCGAACCAAACAGCTGAGATCGGGGGTCTCGAGCCGTCGATTGTGAGGCCTCGAGCTGGATGGCCGGTTCGGAGCAGTCGAGAGGGGGATAACAATTATGAGAGCTATGATGATGGACCTTTTGATCAATGATAGGCAATAAATGAAGAACAATAAATATAACACAATGAATATAAGCAATAAGTGAAGTAATGAAATCAAGAGAATATGTTAGAGAGCAGAGAGAATGTTCGTGTGTTTCTTAGTATTGAGCAACAGATATCTACAAATGACAAGGTTCCCTTTTATATATGAGGGGGGGAATCCCAGCATAGTACAAATGCATTAATTCAAGTCTTCGCAAGCAGGCGCCCACCTGGAAAACAAGGGAATACTTTTCAAGTTTCAGCAATCAGGCGCCCACCTGGAAAACAAGGGAATACTTTTCAAGTTTTCGCAATCAGGCGCCCACCTGGAGAACAAGGGAATAGTTTTCAAGTTTTAGCAATCAGGCGCCCACCTGGAGAACAAGGGAATACTTTTCAAGTTTCAGCAATCAGGCGCCCACCTGGAGAACAAGTGAATACTTTTCAAATCCAGCAATCAGGAGCCCGCTTGAAGAATAGAGGCACATATTGCAAATACCAGTAGTCAAACATCACCCGGAGGAATGGTGAAACATCTACAATCACAATGCCAGGCGACAACGCAAGAATTCCAGTGGAAAGATACAAGTTCAAGGCAACACAAAGAGCAAGTTAGAAGACACAGATAGGACCTTTTGTAACTCATAGCTTAGACTAGCTTCTTTTTATCTTGACACGGTGTAATAAGGAGGTCAGCGAGCAGTAGCAGCAACAACAGCAGTGAAATTACAGCTCCTGGTAGTCCCAGCTACCAAACCTTCCCGAACTACACTGACCTGATTCTTGTTTAGCCCAGGATATGTAGGCAACCTCTGAAGCAGGGTGCGGTCAAGCTTTTCAAAATTACTTCACACGGAATATGAGAACGGGCAAAAATCGTTCATTTCTGCTCACCTGTCTTTGCACGAAAACTCTTCGTGTTTCCGGGCAAAGAGGGGCAGCTGTGAGCACGTGATTTTTGCCCTAAGCAGTAATTCCCAAAATTTCAAACAAAACAATTTTTTCTAGTATTTTTTATTTTTTTTGTGAATTTTGTGGCATTCTTTGGTAATTGTTGCATTTTTATTTGTGCATTTTAATCCATATGAAAATACCAAAAAATATGCATTGGCATTTAGGGATTTAATTTCACAATTTTAGTATTAATTAGTTTTAGAATAAAATATAAAGAAAATTGCAAGAAAATAGTTCATTGCATTACTAATTATTGCATTTGTTTTTAAATAGAGTTACAAGTAATTTTAGGAGTTAAATAGTGTAATTAGGTCTTCGCTTTGTTTTAGCATTTTATAAAATCAGAAAAATAAGTACAAAAATACCAAAAAAAAGGGGGAAAAGGGAAAATTAAAAATGGTCTTAATTGGAGACCAAATTTGGGCCAAAATCAGTTAGCCCAAAGGAAATTCCCACGTCCAGGCCCAAATGCTCTGCCGGTCCAGGTGCCTCATGATTAAACGACGTCGTTTTGACGTCGTTAATCACGACCATCCATCTCCCCAGATCCAGTGGCCACAATTGACTCTCAAAAATGTACTAAAATTGTAATAACTTTTATACAAAGTTCAACGACTCCCCGAAACGACGCCGTTTTGGCGTTGATCAATCCTGGCCCTTCATCCCCTTTAATCTAACGGCCCTGGTGCCATCTCATTATTAGTTAAAATGGTTTGAAAATAATCCTAACCCTAGAGACATCTGCTTCTTCCTCGTACTCACCCCTATAACGCCACCAATGCCGCCGCCGGAGAAAATGTCACTTTCTCCGATGGCTCCCAGATTCACACCCCTATACCACCTTGACGTCCTCGTCACGAATATGCCATTATCCTCTTTCGAATCCCACTGGAGGCCGTCGAATAACTGAAAGTATTGTCGCCGTCTCCGCCGTCCGCGGCGGCGACATCGCCAAAATCGGTCCAAATTTACACCACCAAACCTCCTCCATCTCCTCATCACCAATCCGTAAATGATCCTCCTCAAATTATGACCGAGCCCCTCGAATTTCAAATCCAAATTTCGGTCAAAAACCCTAATTCATCCCATCGATTTCAGATAACACACTAGGGTCTGTTTTCTCCCCTCATGAGGAATTCGACGTCATTGGCCCTCGAACCTCATTGAAGTCAGTCGAATGTTGAATCTAAAATTGGCTAGTGAATTTCTTAGTTTATTTTTGTATTTTTTTTCTTTCTTCCATGTTTGCTTTGTGTTATTAATGGATTAGGATTCAATGATTAGCTATCTAGGTTTAGTAACTGAAGTTGTTCTTATTTGGATTATTGTTCGAAGTTCTGCTAACTGTTAATTTTGTCATTAGTTAAGAATTAGTTCTGTTCATCGTTTAGTTTAGTTTACATTTTGATGATCCATTTCTTCAATTTGATAATGTAAGTTCGGTGTTGATAAGTTCAATTCTCATTTTAGTTGATTAATCATTTCACTTTGATTTAGTTGTCAAGAGTAGTTCATTAATAGGTTTAATTGTTCTTTAATTGTCTAAAGCTGTTTCAATCTGATTTCATATTGAATTTATGATGGTCAATTGATTAGTTGTTTTGATTCTTGATGGTAATTGGTAACTCAAAGTTCAGTAATTAGTCTGGGGTTAGGATTTGAGTTTGAACCTAGTGTTGGCTGATTAACACTTACTAAATGATTGCTTAACTAGGGTCAGTTGACAAGGTTGGGTGGGTCAGTAACTTCAAGTTAATGAAAAGGATAATTTAGGGAGATTCACTTGGGGATTGAATTTAGAAGTTACTTGAAGCTCCTAGAAGAGGTGTTAGTTAAAAGTTCAGATTTGTAGTGTATTAACTTGTGACACAAGTTAGAAAACAAGGGACTAGATAAGTGAAATGAAACTGAGGGACTAATGTGCAAAAGAAAATCTGAGGTTGGCCCCATTGGTGCCTATAAAATGGCATGCCCTTTGCCTTGAATAACAAGTTTGGGAACCCCTGAAAAATTGCTACAAGTTTTGAGCTCTAAAAATTCCCCCAAAAGTGTGTTCTCCAGTTTTCAGATCTAAGATTTGAAATTCAAACTCCAAAAACCAAAAACAGTAGAAAATATCCAAAAATCCAAAAAAAAAAAGCTGTTACATTGATCATTTGTCAGATTTCAGCTCTTAACTCAACTAGTTAGCTCGTTTAGGATCAGAATTAGCTCAGATCTCTCTGTTTCTGTTCTGTGCTCGAATTTTTCTTTTTTTAAAAAAGCATTTGGGAGTCGTTCGAGGTTTAATTGAGCCGATGCTGGGTGATTCTGTCTGCTGAGTATGATCTATGACTTCCTAGTTTGATTTCAAAGTAGACTTAAGGTGCTTTGGTTGGTTTTATTTCTTCCTGGGCTTTTGTGGTGCTATTTTGGGTTTCATTGCTGCTGGTTGTATTTGCTGCCTGTTGCTTGCTGCTGCTGACTTCTTTCCTCCATTTCTATTCGATTGCCAGGTACACTTCTTCGAATTACCTTGACGTAGCTTTGAATTGAAGTTGAAATGAAAGGTGTTCACCAGATTTGTGTTCGTCTGAATATTGTCTGCAGCTCATAATTGAATAGATGTTAGCTAATTATATGTAGTTGATGTTAGTTATTTGTTTTAGCTAATCAGATTTGTTTTTGTATTATATGAACAATAGATATATATATATGGACTGTAATAGGGTGCTGACTGTTTTGTTGATTTATTTCCTTGCTCATTAAGTTTGTTAATGTTGGTTTGTTTCACCACAGCAATTAGTGCTAGAATTTGTTGCTAATTTCAGAATAAGTTCCTTAGTTTGTCCAATTGCCCTTTGTTAAACCTGACTGATAACCTTGGGCCTAAAGGCTGTCTGTTGAAGCCCCATTTGAATTTAACCGTATTTTACTCTTACTGGGCTGAGTTTGAGTCCCAAGGGCATTGCTGGATTTTGAGTGAAAGTCAAGGACTTAAATATAGTAGTGGTTGAACCATAATAAATAATTAGGGCTCTTTTAGAGACAATAGAAAATCATAGTTCACTTTAGGATTTGCCTTTAAATAACGAGATGAGCCTTGCCAAACGAGACACATAAATTGCGGGGCCCTCGATAAATGTTTATACAAAATACTTAGACTTCGGGGTGGACCGTTTAGCGAATTTCACGGCCCTCCCCAAAGATAATAACGCGTTAGTCACTTTAGGCGCGTTTTTGATAATTCTACCTTCCTAAACACGGGTGCACATTTATGTGACCCAAATCCCAATCTCAACGAAGTCGAAATGTGTTAACAATCACGGGTGCACTGGTGCGACGTGGTTTGGGGCGCATTTCTACGACGTTGCAATTCGTTTAAAAATCGAATAAATAAAATAAAAGCGGTTTACTAATAAGAGCACATAAGCTAGAACGTATTTCGAAATCAGATAAAATCAAATACAGTTGAGCGACCGTGCTAGAACCACGGAACCCGGGAATGCCTAACACCTTCTCCCGGGTTAACAGAATTCCTTACCCGGATTTCTGGTTCGCTGACTGTTAACAGAGTCATAATTTCCTCGGTTCGGGATTCAACCGGTGACTTGGGACATCATTAATCTCCCAAGTGGCGACTCTGAATTTTAATAATAAATCCCGTTCCGATTGTCCTTTAAGTGGAAAAACTCCTATACACCCTTTGCGGGGTGCAGTAAATAAAAAGGAGGTGTGACAGCTCTGGCGACTCTGCTGGGGAAAAGAACCCAGAACTTTGGTTCAGGGTTCAGAANTTCAGCTGGCAAAGACTATCATCTCCCGCTAACCGATTACTATCTTTAAGTTGTTACCTAAGGCGTACTAATTGATTCTAAGCCGTACCTTATGCGTGCACTACCTATCCCATGCCTATGGTCCAGGAGGTGTTTGGACATCTATTTTGGATGGTTCTAGACTTAACTTAGGTTGCTCAAAATGAGAAAACTAGAAGACATACAAAACAAGTTGGATTTCATGTAAAAGCAATTAAGGACTCAAGTTAGCCTCTACATTTAGACAACAAATGTGTTTACCGTGAAAATGGTAATAACAATTAAATTTGATTATGAGGTTCTAAAAATACGTGATCTATTTTTATGCTAGTACTAAAGCGATAGATGCTAAGTAAAAGGTTAGAAATCAGGATTATAGCTTAGAAACGGTATGATAGTCGAACCAAACAGCTGAGATCGGGGGTCTCGAGCCGTCGATTGTGAGGCCTCGAGCTGGATGGCCGGTTCGGAGCAGTCGAGAGGGGGATAACAATTATGAGAGCTATGATGATGGACCTTTTGATCAATGATAGGCAATAAATGAAGAACAATAAATATAACACAATGAATATAAGCAATAAGTGAAGTAATGAAATCAAGAGAATATGTTAGAGAGCAGAGAGAATGTTCGTGTGTTTCTTAGTATTGAGCAACAGATATCTACAAATGACAAGGTTCCCTTTTATATATGAGGGGGGGAATCCCAGCATAGTACAAATGCATTAATTACAAAGATATGGGGCTGGTGCAGTCATTCAATGCCTTGATTCGCCTTTTGACTAGTCACTAGACTTGACCAGCTATATGTACGCGCCTTGGGAACTTAACCTTGATCCACCGAGACCACTAATTCATATTGCCTCGGGGCCGGCCATTACTTATACTATCTCGAAGTCGACCATCGAGAGTTCTCGGAGTCGATCACTGAAAACCCTCGAGATGCCTTGATGCTCGTGAAATTGAACCGTCAATTTCTACCGTATACAGATAGTCCCCACATTTCCTAGAACAGAGTGATAGGAAATGATTTTGAACTCCTACTCCGTAAGCATCATCGTCATGACGTCAGCCCATCAGAGCATTAAATGCCATACTCAAAAAGCCGCGCAAGGGTTGCCGTCAAATACGACTATCGAGAAGTCCACAAACCGCTATTGGTTCGTCCTTTCCGCTGCCCACATGGCTCCTATAAATGCATTAATCGTTTGATAATTCATACTTTCACAACATCTTCAAATTTTCAAGGCCAGATCCATCCCCTTTCACATTCTTTCTTCTTCCGTTCTTGACCCTTTGCCTACATTCTCAGAAAAGCTTTACCACCACCATGGCTAGAACTTCCAAGACAGTTCCTCAGAAAGACGAGGCTGCCTCTTCATCCGAAACATCCAAAGGAAAGCCCCAAATGATACCCACCGTTGAATAGTGTACTCCTATCGGGATCGACACGACGAAGGATTTTTCCGTCGACAGACCTTCATCTACACCGGGCCGATGCGAACACGTGTCCCGGTATATCAGCGTTGTGACCGATATAGGGAAAGTGAAGAAAGACTGCCGATGGGGGAAGGCAGTGCTGGTTGAGATCCCCTACTCTAACGAGAGCATAACGGATCACAAAGCTGGTTTCCTTTATGTATATACTTACCCGTTCACTTTGGGTCCGGTCTATTCTTCGAACCCTTCTTCCTCGGAGATAGATCCGGTTATTCTTGATTTCTGCGACTAGTACCAAGTGACGCTTGGTCAAATCTATCCATCTTTTTGGAGGATAGCCTACATGCTCCGCCACTTCTCCATTGAGGTCGAGGGTGCGACTTTTACCCTCGATCATTTGATAAGATTGTATAGCCCTCAATTTTATCGAGGTTTGATTAGGTTTCACCCTCGGTCCAAGAAGTCATTTTTCTCGAGCATTGATGAGGACAAGGATCGAGGGTGGATGAGCAGGTTTGTCCGAGTGGGGACCTTGGACATCATCCCAGTTGAAAGGATGCCATTCCCAGAGAAGTGGAATACACAGCGTAACTATCTCTCCTTCTAACATGCTTTGTGGTCTTCTTACTTTTCTTTCGAAAAATGATCTCCCCTTGGTTTTTGCAGCTACCGCTTGGTATCCTGAAGTGGTTCCCGTATCTTGGGCGGTCTTGGCCCAACCTGGACAAAACGCGGTGGGTGGCCAAGAATCATGGTAAAATCCCTTTTGCTGCTTTCACCATAGTTTTACATTTCTTCCTCATCCCCTCTGTGCTGACAAATTTTGATCACTATGTTTGCGCAGGCCTAGGCGATGGAATGCAGATGAGACCGCCTCCCGACGGCGAGGAGGAGGCTCCGAAGCCCGACAAGGGCAAGAAGAGGAAGAAAAGGGCGACCGTTGAGTCCCTTGTGGCAAAGAAAGCCAGGTCTCGCAAATCTCGAGCTGAGGCCGAGGTCTCGTCTTCAGCTTCTGGAGTTGGCTCTGATGACGAGGACGAGGATGATGATGGCGATGATACCCCTTTGGTTCAAAGGAGAAGGTCAGACACGGATGTCCCGCAAGCGTCCTGCCCGAAGGCCGCTGAATCGGGGGCGGTCATTTCAGATCGATCCCGTGTGGTGGAGACCCTCGAGGATGGTGCGAATGCGGTCCCTGAGCCCTCGGTCGAGCGTGATGCAGTTTCTGCTGAGGAGACCGTTGCTGCTGGCTCCATAGGGTCCGGGCCCGGAGCCTTTCGGGGACAGGATTTGCCCCTTGGTGATATGAAGCCCTAGGTGGTATTAACTTGTGCGCTCGGTTCTCGCTCGGGGAATATAGGGACGCTCAGGACCAAAACGCTACCAACATGGAGGGTCCCCTCGGAGGGGGAGGCGAGCTTGACAACTTCTTCGATGGTGTTGACGATGTCAGTGAGGACATTGATCTCGATGCTCCTAATGCTATAGAGGAAGCGAAGAGGCTCCAGCAGAAGGTGATGGCTTTTTATGTACACTCTTGGGGTCTCAAATACCTTCCCTCATTTTTACTGACTCTTCTGTTCTTTTGTAGGCTAAGAAGATGTATGATCACGCCTTCTCTAGGCTCCAAGACGAGCTTTCATGCCGGTGAAAGGA
Source organism: Nicotiana attenuata (assembly GCF_001879085.1). Classification (NCBI taxonomy): domain Eukaryota; kingdom Viridiplantae; phylum Streptophyta; class Magnoliopsida; order Solanales; family Solanaceae; genus Nicotiana; species Nicotiana attenuata. Next base: position 37,190,498 of record NC_031996.1, on the reverse strand, counting down.
GCTCGAGAAGTTCACCTTGGGACTGCAGGAGTCGAAGGCCCTCTCTGCTCGAAAGGAGGAAGAGATAAGTGAGCTTCGGGCGAATTTGGAGGGAGTGCTCCGAGAAAAGGTTGGCCTTGCTGAGCAGGTAACTTGTTATTCTTAAATCCATTTGTTGCTCTTATAATTCGAAGCTTACTGACTTGTCTTTTCCCTTGCAGCTCGGGCAAAAGGATGTGGAGCTCCTCGAGCTGAGGAGGCGAAACGAGGTCGTGGCCTCGGAATTGGCATCGACTCAGGGTCTTCTCCAAAGTGCTCGAGAAGAGATTTCTGCGCTATCTGTGGCCAAGTCTGAGGTCGAAGAAAAAACCGCTACTTATCTGAGAGACGCCGCCACTGCGAATCAAATAGCTCGAGATATATCAGTAGAGGCCGAGCGAAAGCTGATTCGGTCTGTTGCTCACGCTAGTGCCAAGGCGAGGAGGCAAGCCTTAGAGGAGGCCAGTGCTAAAGGTGCTGATCTCTCAGCTGAGATCGATGAGGCCTGAGAGTTGGAGGAAGAGTTGGCGCTCTTGGTCGCTTTGGACGAAGGTCCCAGAGATGGCTCAGAGGACAGTGATGATTGAAAAGTAGGCTTGTGTCGCCTTCCCCCTTCCCCCCCCCCCCATTTTTTTTGTTGTGTATGTATTCCCGGGGAAACAAGTCTTGTGAAGACGCCCCTTGTAAATATATCTTTTGGCAATGCAAGAGAATTTTTCTGCTTCAAGTCTTTGCATTCTTTATATTCCAGTCGCGCCGCAGTGTAAAAATTGAACAGTCGCGCCGCAGGTTGCGCCGCACCATGCGGCGCGGTAGTGCATTTTATCTGCAGCTTCATATTTTCGAGTCAGGCACAATTTTACACTGCTGCGCCGCGCCTTGCGGCGCCCCATGCGGCGCATCAGTGCAATTTTCTCAGAGTGAACTTATTTCATCCCCTTTTAACATCCAGACTTGGTACACGACCCCCGAACACCATCCCGGCTTAATGTATTGGGCTTTTACTCAGACTTCAAAGCTCCAAATTGATCAATTTAGCTCCAAATTAGCTTTTGAGCTCAAGATCACTTCCTGCAAGGCATAAAACACGTACTAAGTGCAATTCACTATCATTTGTGCTCAAACTCAATTAAAGTGGAGTAAATTAGAGTGTAATAAGCGAGTAAAATACGCAATTATAGCCTATCATCAACACCCCACACTTAAACCATTGCTCGTCCTCTAGCAATCAAACTACACTTTATATAGACACGACCTTTTTAAACAATTCTCCTAACTCATCATACCAAGAATATTTAAAATAGACTAAGCACAAGAGTGTAACATCTTCACCTCAAGATTTGACTCACAAGTACCACGCATTATTCATAACTCACCCACTTACTCTAACATAGAGGTCACTGAAATTACATTTCCTTCATGAATCAAGTGCCCTCACACAACAAAAGAGAGTAGTTCCACACAATAAAATTTAAGAACACTTAGGAACTCAAGATAGAAAGAATTCACTCACTCTCAGAAATAACATTCATATGCCACAAAAGATGCACCATAAGCTTGCCCGTAGTGTACTACTCCACTAATCGAGCTCATTCAATCTAGGATCAGTTAGGACTTTATTTGGTTGTAATGTAGGCTACGGGACGGGTAGGATACATTTAGATATAAGAGTGACTACACCTCCCTAAGCACTTTAATACATATATTTTAACATTCAAACCCAATACTTATATCAAACCAAAACTCCACCTTCACATCAATGTATATTACCCCATTCTTCTTTAAGCACACTTACATCAAGAGCCACCACTTATCAAGGAATTTTTTTCCACAATAATCCAAATTTTTCCAATTCAAGTAGCTCTTACTTTTTCAAAACAGTGTACCTTTCTCCTTATTTCATTAGTTCCACTCAAAAGACAAACCAACCACCCCACACTTTAACTTTTACATAGTTCATAATAACTCAAGTGCTCATGAGAGGTTACAATGGTTCAAATAGATGGTTAATTTAAACAAATGGGTAAGGCTTGTAATGTGGTTGCCAAAGAAACAGGATTACAGGCTCAAAGGGGTTAACTACGATACATAATAATTAGGCGGGTAAAATATACATATCTGGCTCAACAAGGAAACGCCTATATCACTTCCAAGACTGAACAACACTACTATTTTGCTTTGCAAACACACGGGGCAAGTTCTAGGCATCAAATGCACTGCACAGAATAACACCTAAACCTCACACACACACATGACACATAACTCACTCAGGATTGGATTCATCAAGACACTCTAGTCAAAGCAGTTAAGCAAAGTTAAAATCATACAATTTAAGGTACTTCTACAAGAGTTAAAAACTGAGCCTAAGCGCCACAACCAAAGTACTCACTGTTCTCAAGGCATAACCAAGTCAAGAGATATTGCTTCAATTCAAAGCATAACATAATGGCTCTTATTCCTTAAAAAAAATTAACTACACCCGGTTCAAATAAAACCCTTAGAAAAGAACCGTGGTTTAAAGAAAAACCAAGGGGTAATTGCTACACTACCTAACACAAAACAAAAAATCTTTTTGGTATTTTCTTTAGACTTACTTCCCTCAAGAAAACTGTCTAGAAGATCCGTCATCAGGAAAAGTCCAATCTTTTAAAAAAAAATTATTTAATTAAATGAACATAGCTAAAGTAGCATGAAAAGTCACCCAGATAATCTCCTCACCCCACACTTAAAATTATGCATTGTCCCCAATGCACACCCATACATACAAGAGGGTAAAAGAAACTCCCTGGTAGGCCAAAGGCCGAAGCACTAGCAGTTCATGGGGTACTCAAACTTCTCCCAAGCTTGTCCTTCGTGCGAGTACCTCACAATTAGTTCCAACCATTTGGTTTGCTGTTGCATCCTTCCAATACCTTTGCTTTCCATGCTCCTAGAAAATAAAAAATTGACACTACAAAAATAATACAATTAAAAAAATAAAAATAAAAAATAAAAGAAAGCAATAAAGCTGGGTTGCCTCCCAACAAGCGCTTGATTTAACGTCGCGGCACGACGTGAATCACTTTCTGCCTCCACTTTGAACTTATGAATCGGACCCCAAGTTTTGATTCTGCTCTATGATCATGCTCCTGGGGTGGTGGAACGAATCTGACTGGCCTAATAAAATAATGTAGTATTCTGCACTTCTTGGCCTTTATATGAGGTGTGTAATCCCGACTTTCTGGCAAGAAGAATTCCAGAATGTAAGCACTTTGTTCCTCATTCCTTGACTCCTCAAATGGCTCAGACGACTCTATTTCCATATCATCATCTATACACAATGTGGAAAAATGCTTGGAGTGAGGACCAATGCGCTCAACTACATGAACATTGGGACTATCTACATTCTCAACACTAATGACAATAGAGTCAACTAAATATGTATCCTCAATATCCTTGGTTGACTCTAGTATCTCTTCTACAACATCGACATCCTCAAAATCTAGTGTGATTGATTGTTGGTGTTCTACTCTAGCCTCCTCCTCTAGCTCATCAATTTCTGTATCTAATTCACGCTCTTCTTGGATACTATTCACAATATTGGCTTGTTGAGCATTAAAAACTTCAACCAGTTGACTCATGTGAACTTTCAAGTTGTGAATAGTTTCCTCCTGCCTTTCTATCCGCAGTAGTAATTTACTCTGTTGTTCCAAAATGCACTTTAACATATCTTCGATGTTCTTTAGGTCAGCTTCCCTGGGTTCTTTGTTCCTATTACTTCACCAGAAAAAGAAGAACCATCAAAGTAAAGGGTTGGGGGAAGGTAAGAAATATAAGCACAACCGTGAAAGTGACCATATTGACCACAACACATATCACACACATTCCACACATAAGATTGAGTTGGTGCAATAAACTCGCTCTCGGGAATATTTTGATAATTTTGCCCTGGGTGGTTTCCTTCACAATATGCATAAGGAGGATTAAAAGTAGAATTACCAACATCAAAATTCTCATAATTCCATGATGCCATGTTTCCAAATAAACAAATAAAACTATTAAAAAAATCAAATAATAAAATAAAAGTTCAAACTTGAAACCTAGCAATATGTACACCTACAACTACACCATTAGTTCCCCGGCAATGGCGCCAAAATTTGATCACGCCCAACTCTAGTCCTAAAAAACATAAGCGGTCGCTGCAAATATAATCCGGTTACAAGTCCGGAGTCGAATCCCACAGAGAACTAAGGCTTAGCTATAGTTGTTCAATATCGCTAAAAAACACAAGTCCAAACAATTTTCTAATTATAAAGATTATAATATTTATTTTTATCTACTTAACTAACAAATCTAGAAAACCGTAAAACTATCAATTAACAAGGATAATGATTGGAGTCATGATTAAGGAGGTCTAGAGTTATGATTTCCCCAATTGTCGGAATCCTTCCCGCTACGTTTTCTATAAATTCGCCTAAGTATTCTCTACCTACCATGAGCGCTCTGACTGTCGTAACTCTCTCCCGAGTAATTACCACAATTTACTTGACGCACTCTCCCGAGTTACGCTAGCTGGCTTTGTTTATTACAGCTCACTTTAGATTGCACCCCAAGGCTTCGTTATCCCTAATCCCGCCTTTAAACCCGCAGTTATAGATCCCTCTTATACTTTGGGAGTGGTGTTGTTCAACAATTACCTAAATATGCACTCTCTCCCGAGTTATGCACACTAAATAAGCACAAATAATTGAGGATCCTGTCAATTAACTACAACAAACACGTAGTTGAACAAATAGAAAAAATACTACGGCTCAATTATATAAAAATAACAAGAATTTATCCTACAAAAGGTTCCATCAAAACCCTAGAAAACAAATTAGCTATTCATAATAGCATGTAAAACTACAATACTAAAAGTCATAACCAACAATGAAAAATAGGAAGAGGAAGCAAAAACTCGTAGAAGAATTCCCCGCCTTGCTCCTAGCGTGTTCTTGCCTCCAAGGGTGTTGTCTAACCCTAAAGTAGTGTCTCTTCTCCACAATAGCCTCCCTAGGTCTAAGATACGTCAATAATATGTCCAACCTCTCAAAATAGCATTTTTACATGTATTTATACCAAGTAGGGTCGGGCCCAGATGAAAAAACCCATTCCTGCGCGAACTAGGACTTAGCTCTGTAAAAATTGAACAGCCGCACCGCAGGTTGTGCCGCACCATGCGGCGCAGTAGTGCATTTTATCAGCAGCTTCATATTTTCGAGTCAGGCACAATTTTACACTGCTGCGCCGCGCCTTGCGGCGCCCCATGCGGCGCAGCAGTGCAATTTTCTCAAAGTGAACTTATTTCGTCCCCTTTTAACATCCAGACTTGGTACACGACCCCCGAACACGATCCCGGCTTAATGTATTGGGCTTTTACTCAGACTTCAAAGCTCCAAATTGATCAATTTAGCTCCAAATTAGCTTTTGAGCTCAGGATCACTTCCTGCAAGGCATAAAACACGTACTAAGTGCAATTCACTATCATTTGAGCTCAAACTCAATTAAAGTGGAGTAAATTAGAGTGTAATAAGCAACTAATATACGCAATTATAGCCTATCATCTGCCGGCGTTCGAGCTCTTACGCTTTTGCTCTTAGGCATGTTTGGTCAACTGGTTTGGGTTCCGTCTCCGAGTCGGGTATCGACTCGAGCTCATTTGACCCTCAAGTTTTTGAATTTTAAGCTGGCATTTAGGCTCTTACGCATTGGTTCGTACGACCTTTTATGTGGGTTGGCGATAATGGCTCTTACGCTTTGGGTCGACGCGACCTTTTATGTGGGCTGGCGACAATGGCCCTTACGCTTTGGGTTGATGCGACTTTTTATGTGGGCTTGCGATAATGGCTCTTACGCTTTGGGTCGATGCGACCTTTAATGTGGGCTGGCGACAATGGCTCTTATGCTTTGGGTCGATGCGAGCTTTTATATAGGCTTTATTCCCTCGTTAAGGATTTTTGAGAATTTGTTTGCCCGGCTCTTCGACGGTTTGATAAAAACCTCGATTATGAGTCATTATGTGGCGATGATCGAGCACCTCGGGAGGTTTGGCTTGGTGGCTGAGTAGCTCGAAGCCTGTAATTTGGAGCTGACATGGTCGAAGCTCTATGTCGATGGTAGCTTGTTTAACCGGTTCTTTTCAAAGTAGATTCGAAGTAATTGAAGGCCTATGATTTTATAGTGACGGTCGGGATTCCCCGAGTCGCGTTAGTTTGGCTGGTACAGCCTTGTGACCGTAGTCATTTGTGTTTGGCCGGAGCCTTTTAGTCCCGAGTGAAGTAGTTTTGGCGTCTAGATCAAGGGTATGCCTTTTAGGGGTCTTATAAGTTCGATATATAGCCTTAACTTTGAGATCGGGTTTATGCCTTTAGTAAGGTCTTACAAGTTTTACATGCCTTTGAGGTCTTACAGTTTTGGATACTTGGTACAAGTATGGTTCATGACTTGCTTGAGGTCTTGCAGATATTGCCACTTGTTACAAGTGTGGTTCATGCCTTGCTTGAGGTCATACAGATATTGTTGTTGCCTTATATAGGACTTACAAGATCGAGTCTGCTCGCTTAGGGTCTTATGGCCTCGGGTTTTTGAAAAATGGCGATTGGCGACAGTCCCTGAGTCATCGAGGGTTCCTTCGCTCGGGAACCATTACTTGTAAACTTGGTATTGCCTCATTGAGGGCTTACGATTTTAGGGCTTCCGACCCGGAGGTCACGTGGCCTTGAGTTTTTGACGCCAGTCCCCGAGTATTCGGGATGTTTTGGCTCTGGAGCTGTTCTGTGACTTGATGTTGCCTCATTGAGGGCTTACAAGTTAGGAGCTCCGACTCGGGGGTCGCATTGTTTCGAGTTGTTGACGCCAGTCCCCGAGTATTTGGCACGTTTTTGATAGAAGAGCCATTTTTACAGAAATGTCGAGTTTCTTTTGAAGCGTGAAATTCTTTGATGGAAAGTATTCTTCGATTACTTGGTACAAGTATACATGTTTTCGCTGTTAGGGGCCTGGCTATTCTATACGGACACGGTTCGTTCGACCGTTTGGCTCGGTACATCATTTTCCTATCGAGACCCCATTTGGCGTATCTTGGCTTTTTCGAGTAGGTGGCCTTCCGGAGGGATGCCCCACAGTATTCGAGGTCGACTGAAAAAGAAGCCTTGAATACTTGTTGAGTCTTCCTTAGGTACCATATGGGTGTTGCCTCGTTAAAAACCTTGCCGGTAGAACCCTTCTTGGGATAAAAACCCGATCGAAGGAAAAGAGTGCAACGCATGCTTTTGAAACCTAAGGCCTTTGAGTTGGGAAGTGCTTATGCGGTTTTGATCGGATACCTGCACTCAGGTTAGCGTAGAGTGTAATTGAAAGAAAAAGGAGATGGTCATACCTTAGTGTAGAATGTGCCAGCGATGTTCGAGCCCCGATATGTTTCAGTCGCTTGTGATGAAGATGCGGTACGGTCTTCTGCTTTGTTTAGTCGGGCTTAACCGAAGATGTAGTTTGTTATTGCTATTTTACTATTTGATTACCCTTTGGCTCCTCCGAGGGTGGAGGTACTAGTGTCGGCATTACATCGTGCACTGCGAACATTTCTCTTGCCGCATGCTGTTCCCCGTAGACGGTTTTAATCCCATCCTTTGTCGGGAATTTCATCATTTGATGGAGGGTGGATGGTACTGCTCTCATGCAGTGTATCCATGGCCTTCCGAGCAAGGCATTGTACCTCATGTCTCCTTCGATGACATGGAATTTGACATTTTGGGTTGTGCCGGCCACGATGACTGGGAGGGTGATTTCCCCTTTCGTTGTTTCGCTTGCCACGTTGAATCCATTGAGGACCCGATAGGCGGGTACGATTTGGTCAAGCAGTCTGAGCTGCTCTATCACCCTCGACCTGATAATGTTGGTCGAGCCACTTGGATCCACAAGTACACGTTTAATTCGAAATGTGTTTACAAGAAAACAAGTTATCAGTGAGCCGTTGTGGGGCTGAGGTAGAGCCTCGAGTTCGCTTTTCCCTGTTGAGGAATGTTTGTGCTCTCCTGGCCGCGGATTCCTGCAGGGCGCCGACACCTCAAAAGATCGTATGGATGACATGTTGTGGCTCATCTGCTTCGTTCTTTTTGGTCACCTCTCTTTCCCGGAACTGATTTTTGGCTCGATCGCTGAGGAATTCCTGGAGGTGACCTTTTCTGAGTAATCATGCCACTTCTTCTCGGAGTTGTCGGTAATCTTCGGTCATGTGCCCGTGCGTGTTGTGGAATTCACATACTAAGTTATGGTTCCTTTGTGAAGGGTCTGATTGTACAGGCCTTGGCCACCTGGCGTCTCTGATTTTACTGATGGCGAACACAATGTCTGATACGTCGACGTTGAAGTTGTATTCCGACAAGCGAGGCGCCTCCATTGGCCCTGTGTGCCTATCGAATCCGGCTCTGTTGACGAGTCCCCAAGGATTCTATCCTCGATCCATCCTTCGATCATTGCGGGGTATGTTGCGCCTCGGGGCGTTTCTCCTATCTTCAGTGTATGGTTGGTACCTTTCTTTGTTTGGCTTCGTGATGTTCTAAACGTCAATACCACACAAGAGGGGGGGGGTGATTTGTGTGGTACTCAATTTTTCACTTAAACTGCTTCTGGAAGGACCTGGTTCTTCTAGGTGTACTTATTACTACTATTTGCGGAATTAAAAGTACATAAAATAAAGAACACAGAGATTTTTACGTGGAAAACACCTGGCTCAAAAGGTGAAAAAACCACGACCTACTACTCAGTAGGATTTTCCCAAACTTCCACTAAAATCAGTGAGCCAAAACTGCATTTACAAAACTCTTTGTAAACCTAAGGATTAACTCTAATCCCGTTGTGGCAACCAGCCTCTAACTGCTGCGACAACTTCAAGTTAACTCTAACTTGAATACTCAAAATACCTATTACAATTGCTTCTAGATAAAGCTGAAAGGTACAATATGAAACACCTACTACAATTGAACTAGAAATAAGGAAAGACACATAAAACTCTTTATGGAGCTGGTTCTTCAATCTGGTTCATGTAGCTTCTGGTTTGCACACTTGAATCACACACGAACTGCTTGCAAAAAGCCTTGCTATTTTGCTCCCAATTCACGTTTAACTTCTGCGTTTTTTTGCAACACTTTAATGTGAGAACATCCTGCAATTTCCCTGCAGCTAGCAAGCGTCAAGGTTCAAATTTAAAGTCTGCATGAAGAACCATTCAAGACTCAAGATCAAGCTTCAAAAGACTTATAGATAGGAATCTTGTAACTCATAGTTGACAGGCTTAGTTAGGTCTTTTTCATTTTTTGATTTTGATGTAATACAGGACCGCGGACCGGAACCTCGACGGAACCGCACCTCAACCGGCTCTCCACCTCGGTATACTCCATCACTGTTCCTACTTCTGAACTACACATGGCCTGATTCCTTATAGCCAAGGATAAAAAAACAAATTGGGTTAGAAAGTCTATAAATTGTGTATTATTAGATTAATTCTTGCTCGGTCTCATACTTTCCATAGTATACTCTTGTGCCATGTGTTAAAATGACTCGTTAATCTCTAATGATATTTTCTCTATTTTGGCAAATTTAGACTCACACACGAGAATTATCAGTGAAGAACCTGGTTCATCAAGATAACACGGTATGTTTTTCTACACTCTGCATAATTTGAAATAACTATATTTGGATCATGAGCAGAGAGTCCTACCAAATACCAAACTCCTTTGGACATATCTGTTACAAGTGAACCAGTCCCGTTCAAAAGAGTCCCAACCAAATGGAAGTACCTAGATTCTAAGGATACACTCCAACGTCTCTTCAAAATTGAATTTCAGATTAGTTAAACTTCGAAAGTCTGAAAAGATGTATGCTACCCCATTAATTATTCCTTTGTATATTGATCAGCTTTGGTGTATTCCTTACTTCATCTCTCTCAAGTGGTTAAAAACTCTCATTCTTCTTTCATCTTCCAAACACAATCTAATTCTCTTCTCTTCCATACCTTAGCCCAGATATGTCGAACACCTCTGAAAACCCTTCATCACCACCACAGGAAACCACTTCCACACTTTCTACCACTGCTTCAACCACACCAATCTCTAAGAAGAGTAGAGTAAAGATTGTCGCTGAAGGAGAGCAGATCAAGAAAATAAACAAGCAATTGAAAGCATGTAGGGAAGAAGAATCCTAGAAATCTGAAGATTCATTTAAGTCTGCTACTAAGGGGGAAGAAAGTAGGTCTTTCAAAACTGAACAGGTATCTTCTGATTCTAAAGTTTCTCTTGAGACAATTTCTAAAGTTGTTGCAAATTTGGAGAATAGATTTGTAGGATGTATAGCAGGTATAGAGTCTACATAATCTGGAGAAGTTGGTAGGTAAAATTGAAAAAAAAGGAGAGCAAGGGCGCTAGGAGTACTGTGGAGGGGAAAGGGGACAAGAGTGGCTGATTCTTCACCCACTTTCTTTTGGTATAATTAAAAAACTGGTGCAATGGTTGTTTTGGAGAGGAATTTACTGAAATAGAAGAGAGCGTGAGCAAAACATGGGGAAGTGCGAAGCTGCTGAGGGGTTGGTTCAACTTGGCAAAAATATAGATGAACCCGTTCCATCTGAATAGGAAACCCTCGCGGACCTACTGATAGAGTTATCAATGGCACCAAAAACTCATGCCATTCCTATGGTTTCATTCTCACAACTGTGCTTGCACATTTCAAGGTACCTATGAAGAAGTGGGGTTAATACTCTGCTTGCTTGCGATTATGAAGTCAATGTCATTCTTAATGAACCTGGTTCAACTAAAAGACAACCTATCAATAGCAAAGTCAGAGTCTTGGTACAGGAGAGTGAGGCAAAAGGATATTGAGATAGCAAGGCTGAAGACACGATTGGTTGAGGTAGAATCTGAGAGAGATGTTCTCAGAATGAACTTGCAAGGGAAAAGGAGAGAAGAATGATTGAATTCTTCAAGACATGCTGAAACTTCTCCAAGAAAATAACCCAGCCCCTACCTCTTCCAAGCCATATATCCTAGCCTAGTGTAGATCAACCAGTGACCCAGTTCGGGACGTTTTTGTTTCTTTTGCTCATGTTTTCAGTATTTATTTTCTTCTTATGCTTTGTGGTAGAATCTTATTCAATCATCAATGAAGTTCACTATTTTTGCTCTAACTGTTTTTTTATATTTCTTTGATGGTTAAAATTCTTAGCTTGATCTATGATGATTAATTCATGATTGCATTTGAAGTAGCTCCAGTGGCCATGAGTAAGTTTTAAAAATCTGGTTATCTCACATTTTTTATGCAACTTTTTGATGATGCAAAAGGGAAAAAGGTTGTGCTTTACACCTTGAACAGTGATGTTTATAACCTAATGTACCTGGTCCTTAATGATAAGTGATATAAAGGAAAAATGTTTCTAACATTGTGTTGATGTTTAGCTGCGTTCTGGCAGGCCTAAGTGTATGAAAAGCACAGTGTTTGTCATCATCAAAAAGGGGAATTTGTTGGCCCAATAAGGTTAGTTTTGAAGACTGACAAAGGAACTCAGAACATGAACCAGGTCCATCCAGTGGTCCATCCTCAGGTTCACAAAATGGGCAGATTCAAGCATGTGGGATGCACGTGAAGGAGATAAGCTTAATTGTGTATTTAATATCTCTTGATCGAAAAGGTTGCATAATTGATAAGGGAGAAGAGTCCTTAATCAAAGAGAACACAAGTCAAGATAGGGAAGGAGTTAGAAGTTGAAATCAAACTAGACTTTTCCACCAAGGAAGAGTTGCATCAGAACTCTAGTTATCTCTTTATCTACTAACTCTATAAATTGCAGGATGTTCTCAAATTTAAATTGTTGCACAAAAACGCAGAAGTTAAACGTGAATTGGGAGCAAAATAGCAAGGCTTTTTGCAAGCAGTTCGTGTGTGATTCAAGTGTGGCAAACCAGAAGCTACATGAACCAGATTGAAGAACCAGCTCCATAAAGAGTTTTATGTGTCTTTCCTTATTTCTAGTTCAATTGTAGTAGGTGTTTCATATTGTACCTTTCAGCTTTATCTAGAAGCAATTGTAATAGGTATTTTGAGTATTCAAGTTAGAGTTAACTTGAAGTTGTCGCAGCAGTTAGAGGCTGGTTGCCACAACGGGATTAGAGTTAATCCTTAGGTTTACAAAGAGTTTTGTAAATGCAGTTTGGCTCACTGATTTTAGTGGAAGTTTGGAAAATCCTACTGAGTAGTAGGTTCGTGGTTTTTTCACCTTTTGAGCAGGTGTTTTCCACGTAAAAATCTCTTGTTTCTTTAATTTATGTACTTTTAATTCCGCAAATAGTAGTAATAAGTACACCTAGAAGAACCAGGTCCTTCCAGAAGCAGTTTAAGTGAAAAATTGAGTACCACACAAAATCACCCCCCCCTCTTGTGTGGTATTGACGTTTAGAACATCACGAAGCCAACAAAGAAGGTACCAACATACACTGAAGATAGGAGAAACGCCCGAGGCGCAACATACCCCGCAATGATCGAAGGATGGATCGAGGATAGAATCCTTGGGGACTCGTCAACAAGCCGGATCGATAGGCACACAGGGCCAATGGAGGCGCCTCGCTTGTCGGAATACAACTTCAACGTCGACGTATCAGACATTGTGTTCGCCATCAGTAAATCAGAGACGCCAGGTGGCCAAGCCGTTACAATCAGACCCTTCACAAAGGAACCATAACTTAGTATGTGAATTCCACACACGCACGCGACAATGACCGAAGATTACCGACACTCCGAGAAGAAGTGCATGACTTACTCAGAAAAGGTCACCTCCAGGAATTCCTCAGCGATCGAGCAAAAATTCAGTTCCGGAAAGAGAGGTGACCAAAAAGAACGAAGCAGATGAGCCACAACATGTCATCCATACGATCTTTTGAGGTGTCGGCGCCCTGCAGGAATACCGCGGCCAGGAGAGCACAAACATTCCTCAACAGGAAAAGCGAACTCGAGGCTCTACCTCACCCCACAACGGCTCACTGATACTTGTTTTCTTGTAAACAACATTTCGAATTAAACGTGTACTTGTGGATCCAAGTGGCTCGACCAACATTATCAGGTCGAGGGTGATAGAGCAGCTCAGACTGCTTGGACCAA